>NC_061484.1:16380447-16550447 GCF_022539355.2 Hippoglossus stenolepis
ATAACTGAAGAAGACTTAATGAGGAAGTTGGAATTACATTTAATTTGACCAACACTGAACTGGTGCTGCATTTGTTTTATTATCTGAGCTGCCAACAGCACTGTTCAAGGTTTGTGGTGTAGAAATTAAAAGGTTGTCTTTTGAAGTTCTAATTTCCATCATGTCTGTCTATTTATAATGCACACAAATCTGGAGCCTGTACTCTGAAGAAGGCATTAGCCTGGTGATGATGAGGCTAATGATACCTCAATATGCCTAAAATACACACGTGGATGAGGAAACTTCTGCATGCACATTTATGATGAGTTGTACCACTTGATCCAAGAGGTCCCTCATACAGCAGGGCTCCCTTGTAGTTACTATTAGTGTGATACAGTATTTAATTCCAGGCTGGCAGTTCTTATTTTTAGATATACTGGATGTTGTATGTGCAATATTACATGTTGGATAATAGTTTTCCACTACATAATAGTGTATACTGTAACTATCAGCATTTTAATATGAGAGCACATTGTTAGTACAAGTCTAAGTCTATCCATCTATCTATCTGTCAGTTGGTCAAACAGTTAGATTCACTGTCACTAAAATACAGAAGCAGCTTTGTGTCTGTCCTCAGTTTTGGTCTAAATGTAAATACAGTAACAAATGGTACAACTATCTGAAATCTAATCTAAATCTTAGAAGTGAGTGAGTATAGTGGCCCTTTTGCACACAGCGCAAACAAGCATGATGTGTCGTCGCTATTTTCACACCAACGTAGCTTAAATTTTTCAGTCTAAAGGGCGTTGTTTAACCAACAAATGTACTTGTGCCCATCTATGTGGTTTGGTCAGGTGCTTTGTTGATGCATTGTTAACTTGACACAGTGGAAACTGTTACCAACAAAAACCTGCAAGTCAGATAACTTCAAATTTGCTACATAACAAGAAAGAAACCTTTTTCTGTCTTTGGTAATATTTTGTTTTTATTTGCGCAAAGCACACAAAAGAGAATTCAGCGGAAGACATTGTTTTCAGATGTTATAATAAAGACAACAGTCAATTACAGTTAGAAAAGTTTGAGGTTAACTAATTCAGGAAGAACAATGTCACAACAGTTATTATAGAAAAAGTAAATATAAACCAGTAAATATGTGAATGTAACTGGTCACAAAGCGTGTATCTGCCCTCTTTGTGGTTTAAAAAGCACTGTGTGTCTTAAACCACAGGACAAACTCACGCGAACATAAAGACCGTTGACCTAAATTCTAAACATTCAGAATTCAGAAACTATTTTAATTCTGTTAACTTGCTGCTTGAACAAACAAAGGTGTTGTGCTCTCCATCCTCTGTCTGCTGCTGTGTGTATCCGTCCAGCATTTTAATATGAGAGCACATTGTTAGTACAAGTCTAAGTCTATCCATCTATCTATCTATCAGTTGGTCAAACAGTTAGATTCACTGTCACTAAAATACAGAAGCAGCTTTGTGTCTGTCCACAGTTTTGGTCTAAATGTAAATACAGTAACAAATGGTACAACTATCTGAAATCTTATCTAAATCTTAGAAGTGAGTGAGTATAGTGGCCCTTTTGCACACAGCGCAAACAAGCATGATGTGTCGTCGCTATTTTCACACCAACGTAGCTTTAATTTTTCAGTCTAAGGGGCGTTGTTTAACCAACAAATGTTCTAGTTCCCATCTATGTGGTTTGGTCAGGTGCTTTGTTGATGCATTGTTAACGTGACACAGTGGAAAGTGTTACCAACAAAAAACAGAATCAGAGGTGCCATGTTTATTTTATGACACATTATAAAGATAATTATATGCTCCTACACAGGCAGGTTCACAACATACATACACTCTTCTTGTTGCACCCACCCACACACACACACACACACACACACACACACACACACACACACACACACACACACACACACACGCGGTCTGAACATGGACAAAATGAAACCTTTGACTCTATCACTTTTTCTGGCCCAGGCCTGGCCCATCGTCCCATATCGTAGCTAGGTCATTTATAATAACTTGTTTTTAGTCAGTTAACTTAGTCAGTAAACTTAAGGCTTATGGTCGGGGGCTTTTTGTCAGTGAGGTTTTCCTGTTAGTCTTACTGTGAAGACTACACAATGTGTTTAACAATGGCTTTATTGAATCTGTGATGAGAAACTGGGTGAGAGGCAGTTTCTGTGTAACACAAATATTTTGAATTTGAACAGTGGAGGGTGAATGGGCTGCTGGAAAATTGGCTAAAAGCAGCTATCACGACCTGTTGGCGTGTTAGTCTTTGGACTGAATGAAACCAGAAACAGATTTTATCATGACCACATCAAAACCTGTCGCAGCACTGACCGGGAATGGCTCAAAGTCACTAAGCAGGATATTGTGGACAGCTGCAGATTGATCAAAGACACATCAGAAGCCGGACGTCTTCTTTGAACAGAGGCAGAAGATACGAACGCCCTACACTCCCCACGATTCATACTAAGGTCACAAGATGACAACAGAGCAAACTCCATCTGCCACTGAAGATAGGGTATAAAGTGCCAATAAAAAAGACACTAGAGTTAAACTTTTTGTTGAGGCTTCTTTTTTAAATATTTCAAAACTTTGATGTGTTTTGGACAGTGGTGCTGTTTGAGAACCCCATGCAGAGGACTGTAACATATTTGAGTTGCTCATCTGGAGCCATAGCAACTGGTTTGTGTGTGATAGTATCTTAATGCAGCTGTTTGTGAACACATGAACACAGTGATGGTCCATTTCTTCAAATAGCCGATGATCAGGAAGAGGGTACCTGAGGCATTTGCTCTACATCTCAGCTTACCGGGGGGGAGGTTAATGGCAGAATGAATTACAGGTTGTTGCTTATTCTATAAGATATCACGGGATGGCATTACAATAGTACATGTTTTGAGGGCCTTTTGCATGTCATGTCTTGTTGGGTCTGGTTTACTGTGCGCCGTTGTCCACTAACATCGCCCATCTTCACTCACAGCCCCTGTAATCATATAATTGTATCTGTGTGCGCTTTCTGAATTCATCCATAGTCAACATTTTAGAGCTGGGCTACTTGGCAAATGTTGAATGAGCTTGCACTGAGTGAATCCCCAAAGTGACTCTGCCCACTGCTTTCAAACCAACCTCATCCTGTTTGAGTGTCAAACATGACAAGCACCAGTTATTTACAGAAATGTAGCAATTTCAGATGGGTTAAAGAGTAAATTTGTGTAACAGAGAAAATTAAGAAAATGTCCTATTGCGACGAACTGTTCATGATGGTTTATGCAAATCAACACAGATGTGTTTAGATTGTGTTTGTACCATAGACTGTAGATGAACGATGCGTCTCAACTTTCTCCCACTATACTAAAATGAGGGCAAAATATCATGGATGTGAATGCTGCCATCTTGTGTATTTGGAGCCGGAGCCTGCACAGTGGTGGTCATGGGATGAAGCCGCAGTATATACATATAAACATATATTTATATTTAATTAGATATATATAGATAGATGAATAGATAGATGCACACACCAATCGCGAGTCAGTCTCAGCTGTAAATCATGATGTTTCACCCATTTTTTATAGCATAAAGCAAACTTACTGGAAAGATGGACACTCAGACAAACATCAGTGTGATAAGTACCTTAAATGACAGCAACCATCTTTTCAGACATTTTTTATAATTTTTTTATTCCATGTGTGACTCTCTTTTAACATGGAGGAGGTGGGGTCGATCAAAGTAATTACACTTACATTTTAGGAGCTATCTTGTCGTCCATTCTAATATAGTCTATGGTTTTCACAATGTGGTACTATAATAAATAAAAACTTAATGCTCTATACTGCAGTTTCCTTTGTGAGGGCACTCAAACAGGCAAAACTGCCCCCTGAGCCACTGGTGAACTTTTAAAACAGAGAGCATCCTCTCGAACTGTGCCACAGTGTGGTATGCCAGCGGCCCTGCAGGCAGCTTGAAAGACTATTTGTGGGTAGTAAAAACATCACAGTGGATTATAGGAATTAAGCTCCAGAATGTGGGCATTGTGGATGCTAGACGACCACACAAGAGGGCTAGCAAGGTCTCAACCCACCTACAGTCCCCCCTACACATCCACCCTAGCTGCTGCTAAAGCACTCCAGACCACATTGTCACACCTTTTAAACTGTATATTTGTATCTAATTTTATTCACTCTTTATAGTGTTCTTACTGCTGCATACAGTTGCCATGCATTTTAATAGTATCTCGTTATATATATTCTTGTCTGTTGTGGCACAAATCCCCAACCAGCATGGCCGGCTGGTCAAGACCAATAAATGGATCAATTGTAAGCAACAATAGACTACAGCAGCTGTAGAGAATTTATAGTTCATGTTATGTGCTAGATTGTTGAGTTTGGGATGGTGGGGACAAATCCAACTATTCAACATCTCCAGTAGAGGTCAGGAGAGTTTCACCAGTTTACTGTTCAGCAATAACACCTCTGTGTCTTTCTACCACTCTATGCCTTACCCAGTCAAGATAAGTATGTATTTTATTTAGTATCAACAGCAATCGTCCACGATCCAACCAGGCAGACATGAGGACAAAAAGCATGTTTTGAGTATATAACTTCACTAACCCTTATATGTGAATGCGAAAGTCACCTGTAACCATACATCTATCTGAGAAAGAAGGACTAAAGCATAGGATCTCACAAAGGTAGGATGTGGTTACTGATATGATGTAGATTCAGAAGTAAACTGCACATCTAAATATAGCTGCGGAACTTAATTCTGACCATCATTGAATTTAAATATACATTTAAAACTATATCTAATTCAACAACTGACCACTTTCTTGTGTACGTTCGCGGTTATATATATATCTTTGTAAACAATCTCTATTTAAATAACTGACAAGTGTTTCTGTGTATATTCGCTCAATTGTTGCACAACCATGAAACTCCAAATAAACAGAGGAGTTTGCAGAAGAAAACGAAAGCATTTCCATTATTATCTGCTCTGCCAAGACAACTGCTTAGCATTTTTTTGGTACAATATTGACCTTGCGTCTTTTGTTTTAGACTGTTAATGGATTCGTTCAGCATTCACTATTGCCTGTGAAGAAATACTCATAATCCCATTTGAATAATGTCTCTAAAAATGGTTTATTAGATTTCCAGCTGTTTCCCGCAATGTTCCATTTCCCCCAGTTTGAGCCGGCTTTTTGGAAAATGTCAAATGTTAAATTGTCCCAAAACTCATTAGGCATTAAAATTGATGTGGAAAACATGAATGACTCACAACACTTCACATCCGATTGGTCTCCAGACACTGATTTGTCAAAACTATTACACAGTGTTTTAATCCTGATAGGGGGCTGTTGATGCATAGCCCACAGCAAACATGCATTTTACTTACAACTATATAAATGCACACGAATATTAGAGAACAATTTACAGCTGTATGATGATCATTTAGTCAAATTATGGCATTTGCTGTAACCACAGATATCACATTCACACAGATTATTTAATAGACAATGTGATGCTGCCACAATTATTATTACCCTCCACCTTCTGTCAGTTTAGCTCCACAGTCGTAGAGGCAGTTCTGGGACAATCTCCTATTGAGTCCATTTGTCAAGCCCTGCTGACAATATGTCTTGAGACCATATTGTTAAGCTTTGCAGTTGAATGAAGGTTTCTCTATTGTCCTGTATCTTCTTAAAAAGGTGTGGCAGGGTTATTCCTGAATAAATAGGTTAAACTGTAGCTGTCTTGGCTTTCATGCGTGCCTTTCATACACAATCATCTCTTTGAGTTTTATTCTCTGGAGCGGAATCGCTTCCAACACATCAAATATTTGGAGTGAAGGGTCACGGCTGATGGTTAACGGGTGATAAGAGGAGGAAATTGCTTGAAAACAGCTTTCGTGTCTTTTTACAAACAAACAGCCATCACGACTATTATGAAATGCTGCAGATCGATTTCAATCAAAAGGAGAAAAAATCGGACGCAAATTGTTATCAGCAACAACAAACAAGCTTTCTATCTGGATTTTCTTTTTTACCTATTTACTTTCATCTTATCAATTTCAAATTTTATAAAATTCAAGTGGCTTGAAGAAATAAAATACACAAACACATGCATCAAATTTTTGAACGACTGAATTAATATATGGTGCACATCCTGTATTTCAGACACTTGTGACTGTAATTGCTCAGCTTTAAAAGGGGAAGCAAAGTGACAACACAAGTCCCACAATATCAACCCTGGATGTCCTTCTTCTTTGGGCTTTGTGATGGATTTTAAGCATTAACAAATATCTTCATCCTAAGATTTGACATTGAATACAATTGATTACAAAAAGCTGTACGTTACCTGATTTGTCTCTAGTGTCAGGTCTTTACTGATCAACTTGAGGTTCTTCTGCCACATAAATAAATACATCATCACTGTAAATCAGTACAGCATGTTCCACCCAGCCTCGCACAATAATGACCCCTGCCATGGAAGTTGCGTTTTCATCCGCTTTTGCTGTTTGTTTTAGCAGAATTACGCTAGTGCGTGCAAGTTGGTGCAGATCCCCCCCAAAAATCTGAAGCTAGTGAATTTAAATGTGGTTTCATGAGGGGACTGTTGGGCCTTTGTTGAGGTATGCACTCCACTGGGTACACTGATTTTGTATATTAAGATTGCTAAGGATATTCCTGACATTAACTTGTGACACTTAAATATACAATAGTTGAAAATACACGGGATAGGACAGGATGGCCGAGAGAGAGTCTGGATCAGACAAAGTTGAGTCAATTAGCTTGAATTAAGTCTGTTGTTAAAAAAAAAAATTCAAATATTTGTTTTTCGTTTTCTTGAACAAAGTGTATTTATTTTTTTTAGGAGCTCAGGAGCCAAGAAAGAAAGCTGTTTCTAAGAGTAAATACACAGTTGGATATAAAGTAAATTCACAGGAGTTTGTGGGGAAAACAAGATTTCATTAAGCAGAAAATTGCCATTGGCATTATTATTATTTTTGCCAAGACCTGTGTTAAATATTCTGTTGACTCCAGCTCGTAGAAAGACCCCTTTCAACTTTGGCTCCATTTCAGCATTGCCTTTAAAGAAATACTAAAGGTCATTCTTGTTTACTAGATTTTCTACTTATTCAAGCAAGCGTGCCATGTTTTTTGCCTTGTTCAGGGCTGTTTATGTCAGATCTCACAATGTTAATTTATCCAATAATTTATCGGGTTCATATCGCGGTTTGTGAGCTCAGAGGAAACCTAAACACCATTTGTTTCTCCATACAGGGGGCTTCAGATCCAACTTTGTTTTTCTTTAAGTGCAGAATAGTATTTTACATTCAAATTCAAAAAGAACATGCATTTATCCATCCACCCACCCACCAACCCGACCCCATCCATCTATCCATCAATCATCTTTTGTTTATCCAAGATCAGGTCATGGAGTAGGATATTCCAGAGCGTTCTCTTCCCTGCCACGCCTTCCTGCTCCACCTGTGGGATCCCACGACGTTCCCATGCCAGATGGGATTTGTAGTCCCTCCTGCGATTTCTGGGTCTACCCCTGGGTCTCCTCCCAGTGCACAGGAGCTGTGCTGATTAGATGCCCAAACAAACTCATTTGTCCTGTTTCGACATGAATGAGCAGCGGTTTTACTTGGACCTCCCCCCTCCGGATGTCTGAAATCCTCACCCTAAATCTCGTATCCTGAGCCCAGTCACATGACAGAGAAAACTTATTTCAGCCACTCGTATTCAACATTTCTTTGGGCCCGACCCATGAGCTCATGGTCGGAGGTGAGTGTTGGGATGTAGATTGCCTTGTAAATCGAAAGCTTTGCCCTGCAGCTCAGTTCCATCTTCGATCCCAACGGTCTGGTAAAACACATTCCACAAATGATCCATGACTGTAAATGTATCTGTGCGCGATGTATTGTTTATCTTCCGGCGTTCATCTGTTCAGTTCGTCATCACTGGTGTCCGTGATCAGCAGGCCATAGGATTCAGACGGTTCCTCTGCCGCTTCCTGTGGATTATGTTTTCTTTGAAGAAGTAATACGTTTGCTCCCGTTGATAATTTGCAGTCACAGCAGAGAGTGATGTTGTCGCGTTCTCTGACTGTCACCACCAACCCTGATTCTGGTATCTGATCCTGACGGCAAGACACGATATCACAGGATTTGGGAATGACGTGAATAAATTCTTAAAATAGAAACTTAAAGAGCAATTTAATCCATCAGACTTTTTGTTATCAAAAAAATTGACCCGAGAAAACGACTAGAATAATGCACAGCCTGGAAATGTGTGGTGAAAGACAGCGAAACAGACTGTACTCACTTCATCGTGACATGCACAGATTTCACAGTATAAGACGTATAAGATTGTCCAGTCAAGTGGAACATTTTGTTCTGTAGTTGTTTTTTTTATCGGCACAGTGCAGTATATTTGGTCCATCTTATTCCAGATATGGGGGCTCTGAAGAACACAACCAACAAATAGACCATCTACCAGTGAGGCAGGGTATCTCTCTTTTTGGCTGTATATCTCGAGAAGCGTTCATCTTACCGGCTTCACACTTGCATGTGCAGTAAATAATTTGGTCTGATTCGGATACACGATACGTTCATTACTAATGAACTTTGAATAATCAGGCGAACAGCGCTCTCTATAAGTAGCGGCTGGGACAACAGTGCGAGCATGACTACGGACCCGTTCATGCCAACAGCAACAACAACTGACCCTCCAGTTCTGGGTCGCGCTTCACAGACTAACTTTACCAAATAAACCCTGGTCACGTGAATATTCAGTGTTCTCGCCAACCCCTACAATATGAACAGCATGTTTGTCATTCTGATTGCACATATCACCTGAAAAGATACCTGCCCGGTGAGGTGAGATGATAGAAACAATGCCTGTACTGTCAAAGCAAAACTTTTCTTTTCACTGAGACAGAAAAATACAGTCGCACACTAACACAGATGCAAATGTGTGCTCGTGTATGTGCATGTATACATAAGCTTGTGTTTATGTCCATATGGTTTGTGTTGTGATGTGTTATCCTGCTGCTGATGTTAATTAAAATTTTTGAAAAGGCAACACTCACCACATACAGAATAAACATGTGACTGAATGAGAACAAAAGCTGCCCTTGATGACAGCAAATGTATTTCAATCAGGAGAGAATGAAAACTCAATTTTTTTTTTCCATATGCACAAACAAGAGGAAAAATCTGTTATGTATTGCATATGAGAGTCTACTGCAATTAGAGCCCATTGTGATATTGTATTGGAAGAGGTTGGGGCTGTGCACAGTACAGTACATAAGCTCCCTCCTCCAGGTGTCTGGACCATGGACTGTAAAGACAGACAATGCACCTCCACTTCTTTCAGAGTCTGTGCAGTGGTGGTCCGGGAGGGAGCCACGTCATCAAGGTGACCACTTGAACATACATCAGTGTGACTAAAACGACAGAAACCATCTTTGAGAAAAATCTATACGACATGTACTTTGACTTTTCATTTTGGTCTCTGCCCCATCCACTAATTTAGAGGAGGCAGGATTTATGACCTATGCTGCAGCCGGCCCCCAGTTAGCAATCAAGACGCTTTGGCTTCACTTTAAGGGAGCTGTCACGCCGTCCATCTTTACACACAGTCCATGGTCTACAGTGGTGCTGGTTGTGATGCGGAGCTGGGCTGACCAGGGCCCTGGATATAAAGACTGAAGGTGAATGGGATGGATAGAAAATCACTGAAATTACAGCCAACAGCGAAAGGGAGAACAGATTTTAAAGTTTGACAGATTGGATGACTGAGATTGTGCCAAAACCTGATTGGATTACTGAAAACCCCCATAGTCAGCTGATTGGAAAAAGTGGGGACAGCAAGAAAGAAATGTGAATGAATGAGTGATAAAGATAATCGTCCTTCCAGCTTTGTTTCCGTGTTCGTCAAGAACACTGTTGTTTTTTCCCCCTCCTCTTTGCCTTGTCAGGTCAGTCGGCTGCCACAGTTTGATGAAGTGTGAAACCTCAGTGATAAAATCATCTACACAGCCCACGGGGCAAATATTGTCTTTTTTGAGCAGAGCAAGTGTATTAAACAAGAATCCTCAGAACTAATTAATTATTGATTTTAGCTCCACTTCAGAAATAAAATTTGAAAATGCATTAATCCCTTCTTTGGTGGACCAATCAATTTTTCCTACAATGCCAAGTTTTTTTGGGCCGCACAAACTTCAGGTACAATCACAAAGTGGAAGAACTTTGGTTATAAAGAGAATACATTACCCCCTTGCAGTTGTATGGTTCCGCCAAGCAGCCAAGTTACAGTTTACATCAATGTCTATCCAAGCTCATATCATTAATATAGTGAAGGTGTAAAGTATGAAAGGTGTTAAGTGTATTATCAATATAGTGACATGTACGATTCAAGAGAACAATGTATTATTTTCTACTCATATTTTTAACTCGGAGGTACGGAAGATCCGAACAAATGTAAAATATGGTCACAGTCTCCCTCTGTTTTTTTCTGTATATTAAGTTGAACTTTGACCTTTGGGATATACAATTTCATCATAAGAGACATTTGTGGGACATTTTGCAATAATTACAGTATGTATTTTTGATTTATGGGTAAAAATATGTTCTGTGAAGTCGAAGCAAGATGAGATAAGATAAGATCATTCTTTATTAGTCCCACAATGGGGAAATTTGCAATATTACAGCAGGGATTCCTTATTTTTCACATTGACAAGAATAAGATGGACGTGAGGTCACAGCAACTTTCACCTTTGACCTTTGACCACCAAAATGTCCACCAAAAAGACATTTTTGCGGTGTTCCTGAGATATTGGGTTCATGAGAACTGGTAAGACAAACAAAAAAATGTTTTGGTAACAAAATAGTTATAACCCTTTAAAAAATGACAGCACACATGTAAAGCATTGTCTGATCTATATTACCTTTTTACAATTCTAATTTGCAACACATGGTACAGTTTTAATTTAATTATAAATTTCACTCATTGCAACTAATACATTATTGGTGTATTTATGGATATATCTCAGCAAATGTGTCAGGGACAGGGAGGAATTATTTAGGGATAGGGAAAGATCATGGTCAAGTCATATTAAAGTATCATAATGACCCAATTCTAAATTTTAAATAGAGATTATGCAAACATCTAAATCATTATAACAACTTGGAAACATGGATTTTTCTGCAGGTTGTTTGCATGACAATCTTTCCCATCCCGACTATTTATTCAATGTGAAGTGAACATAGCAGTAAATACTAGGAATTCACAAAAACATTATCTTACAGACGGGAAAATACACAAAAAGGATTCCGACGTCTTTATCTGCTTTTGGACCTGAAACCCAAAGAAAACAGCTCCAGACTTGGCAGCTCATTTTCTGAATTGGCAGTTGACTTTTGCTTACACCTGGCCTTCCTGCAATAAAGGTTGGTGAAATAAAGAGGACATCACTTCCTAGTGGCCCGTGCTGCCTACTGGGAATCTCAGAGAAAAACTATTTGTCTTGTTTTGTGAATCCTTTAAATTAAAGTAGACACTCTCAAGGCAGCTGTGGTTGTTCACTTCTATAGAGGTTATATCACAGAGAGAAGAAAGTCCCACCATGAGCACACTGTTGGCATCGAGCTTACAGCGTTACTTAAGGCTAGAATAATGAGTGGATAACTGAATGATGTATGGAATTTTGACTGTCCCTTCACTTCCAATAAGAATTTAATTTGTGATCAGTGAGCGGATTATATTTCCAAAAGCAGAGAGACTTGAACTGCAGTCCGAGGAGAGTAGTAAACAGAGATGGTCTGTGACAGAGTGCTGCCTGGAGACTTATTAGGTGATGCTGATTAAGATGAACTATACTGGGCTGAAAAATTAAATCAACCACAATCTGAGTAAGGTCTTTTAAAGTAGCTTGAATTTCTACGTGTATTTTATTCTGAAATTATTGCTGATGTCTGTGTGTTGGTGCGGATGCAATTCAGAGTTCAGGCACCTCTGCAGCAGTAAGGGAGGGGCTGGGGGCCGGGGGCCTGCAGAAACCACATTTGTTTCCATCCACTTGTCAAATGTCAACTGCTTGGTCAACCACTGCAACGCTGTGTGTGTGTGTGTGTGTGTGTGTGTGTGTGTGTGTGTGTGTGTGTGTGTGTGTGTGCGTGTGTGTGTGTGTGTGTGTGCGTGTGTGTGTGCGTGTGTGTGCGTGCGTGTGTGTGTGTGTGCGTGCTCGTTTCTGCAGCTGCAACTCCACAGGAAACTGTTTACTCAGGCCTCCAGGGCAGTGTGAACATTTAGACATGCAAATCATTACTGACAGAATGGCTGTCTTGTCAGTGTAATGATGTTGGCATTATTATTGTGCAGCTTATTTATTTATTTTATTTGACCTTTATTTAACCAGGGTGGTCTCTTGAGACTGGAATCTTACTTTCAGAGAATCTTGAAAAATGCCCCAAATGTTTGGTGTGAACCAACATTTATACAAAGGCAATGAATGAGGAAAACTGGTAAAAAAAATTACTTGTATAAGATTCCCTTGTTAGATTGTTCCTTGAAATAAAATAGATTTAACTAAGCACTTGATTATTTACAACAATAGAAAACATCAATGGGGTTATGTTTAAAAGGATTTAGGGTCACCAGGGAGTGTTAGAACATGTTTGGAGGGTACGCTGAACGGTTCTAAGGGATTCTCTTATAAATAATGAATTAACAGAAAAGATTTATCAACACATTGTTAAAGAATGTCAGAACATGTTTTGAAATTATGTTTAAAACTAGAGTGGCACTCAGGAGAGCACATTCAGCCACCAAGGCCAAACAGTTCCCTTAAATTCAATCAAGCTGCACCAAATTTCACACACTTATAGATATCAGTCGTCTAAATATGCTTGATTTTTTTCCCCATCAAGATCCACAAATTATTCCCTTGGAAATTGGTGAAAATGTCAGAAAAAAAAAAAGCCCTGTCCCTTTTGAATCATCCTGCTCCTCCACTCAACCAAATCAACCAGCCAGCAAACCGACAAACAGAAAGGGATGAAAACATAACCTCCTCAAATTCTCCGCCCAGAGCAGATGAACCAAGCTCTGGCTTTATCGAGGGGCTTTCGTGGTTTTACAGAGGTCATCGTGGGTTCCTCTACAAGCTTCGTAGGGGAACGTGAGGTGAAGGGAATTCATTCGGCTGCCAAAAGCAACGTCACAATTCAAATGGCACTAAATTTCACAGACTGAACATTTAATCATGTGTATTTTTTAATACCTGACTGCAGGTACCATGTAAGCATTTAAGTTTGATTTCATATACAACAGCAGCATTCCTTCCTTTGTGCACTGACTGTCTCTAATGTGGTGTGTGTGTGTGTGTGTGTGTGTGTGTGTGTGTGTGTGTGTGTGTGTGTGTGTGTGTGTGTGTGTGTGTGTGTGTGTGCATTTGTTTGTTTGTTTGTACACCTTGTCTTTGTGTATCAAATACCTCAATGGATGTTTATATCCCCAATGACATATGCAAGGTCAGCACAGTCCTGCACTGAAGCAGCTGCTGACGGAACTTCCACTGCCAGCTTTTAGGCTTGTATTTCCCATCCGTGTCACTAGGGGGAGATGTGGGTGTTTATAGGGGCCGTTAGAGACAAACTGCCTGTTTAGTACATCCATCACATTGACTCACTGTACTCATCTCCATTTAGCGCTGTGTTATTAGCAGCTCCACAGCCCATTGGTGTATATTAATTGTGTTTGAGTGGTGAGAAATTTGTTTCACTCAGTAATTTTCACCACATTATGGCAAAAAGGCAGACTTGATTAAAACCTGCACTTTATATTTTCTTCTTGGACACGAACAGTCGTTGATGTTTGGACGTTTTCTTGCATGTAGTTATAAATATGTAAGGAGAGATGTTACTGTAAATTAGAAATTAGATAGAGTTGGGAGTATCTTATTTAAGTTTACCAATTACTGAATAAAAAGTGATTACTAAAAAGAAAACTACTTTTGGATATCCTTTAAACACATTCTCATTAGTCTTAATAATCACATAGCTATATTATTTTACTGTTGCTGAGCCTGTGACACAGTGTGGAATAAGACAACTGTCGGAATTCATTATCATGAATCACTATGAAGAAGTGAGTGGTGGGACAATGAAGCACAACTGACATGATTTGACAATCCTACTTATTGTAGAGGCAATAATAAAACCTAACGCCACAAATAACAACTGTTTCTCAGACATTTACCAGTTATTACAGATGATTAAAGTGACTTTTGTTTGATGTGGAGAAAGTCTCAGCACCGGCAGACAGACTCACCAGTATATTGTTGCGAGTGACTTTGACTAATTTGTCAAAAATAATCTCTATACTTCCAGGAGGAATCTTTCCTTATTGGATCCTTTGTTCACTGTGTGGGTTACTGCTGAATGATTGATCGCTTTACTAATTTGTGACACTGTAAAGTCAGATGATGGCTTCATTTATATATGTGATAGTCTGCAGTTGTCCCTTTCATGGAAGGCAAAAGCAAGAAGTGGGCATTTCTGTAAAGGTATTTGTTTAACCTAATTTACTTATTCCACTGGTTACTGCCAGAAACACTGGCATTACAGTAGCTAGTTAGTTTGTTACTCCAAACACATATTTACTGCTTGTGAACTACCTGCATCAAGTTGATATTATGATCAGGAACATGACTACATGCAGATAAAGGGAAACTATAACTGTGGACGCCAAGAAACTTGAAAGTCAACAAGTCTGACCTATTCAGGCAGCTTTGTTATTTCATGGTTTTTATAAGGCAGAAGAGAATATGCTAAAATATTGAAACATAAAGTATTTGCAACCACAAAGACAATATATTTTTGTTCTTTTTCTTTTTAAATCTTATTTTATCATATTTTATCATAATTTCTTTCTCTTCTTTTCCCATCTTCCTCACTGCTCATCTCACCCTGTTCTGCATCTTTGTGCAAGATCAATAAAAGTATTGATAACTATGGTAACAATATGGACTGTCAAAACGATGACTTCTTTAATTTCAAATTATTTTTCTTCAGTGGTTCTTTGCACCAAAGACAACAGTGGTTTGTGCTGCAGTGAAATGTTGAAAGCAAGCCAATTCTTTCTTTTTTTTCACACATTTGCAGGACTTGGCATTCATTTCTTTTCTCTAAACAAATCTTATTAAACCAAACAGACAGCCGGGAAACACCAGTCACCTGATATGACTCTGAAGAAGAACAAAATTATGAGCAAATGTGCTGTTATGTCTCACTGAGCGTCTTCACTGATGCCTTCTATCTGCTTCATTACGGCTGAATCAGACGACTCTACTCCTCTCATTTCTCTTACAACCGCATTTTTGTTGCCAAGGTCTGCATACGATATAAAAATCAGATTTGTACAATCGGTGCTTCACAGAATGAGTCTTTGTCCTTGGAAGATCCATGAAATCTGAATAGACACCTCCGTTAAGTGCTTTAAGGTGGAGGTTGTTCTGGAGAAGACGTTTTTTGCTGCCCACAAGCCAAAGAATAATACTGGATCATTTTTGCACCTGAGGTTACTCCATAGTGAGCCAATTTCTGTTTGCTTAGGACAAGAAATACAAAAAACATCAGCCTGTCACTTCTGTTGGAATTCACTATTCTCATCTTGCACCTTTTCAGTTTTGTTTTTATTGACATAAGCAGCAACTTAATGTATCGTCACCTGGACCGAGTCCTCGAGGTGAAACACTGCTTTAGAGATCCATCTCATAATTCCATAAATCTCTTTCTGTCTGCCTGTGGCTCAGATTGCCAAAGAAGAAGATCGGCATGACACCAATAAGATGAAGAGTTCTGATCGGTTAATCCCAGAGTCCAAATTAACCTTTGTGCCAAATGAGAAAGGATTCTGTGTTCTTAAGAAAACAGATTCACAAGGCAGAAAAGGGTTTTGTGACATCATAGTGACTTTGACCTTTGACCTCCAAATTCTTATCAGGTCGTCCTTGATTCCAAGTGAATGTTTGTGTTGGATGTGATGAATTTCCTCATGGGCAGTGCTGACACAATGTTTACAATAGAATGGAGTTACTGTGACATTGGCTTTCCGGTTGAATTGAATGTTTATACCAAATATGAATAAATCCCTCTTGAGATCGCATGTTCACGAGAATGAGATGGACAGACGGACAACTCAAGAACCTAATGACTGTGGCCATTGGCTGTTGCCGGCGCAGAGGCATACAAAACGTATAATAAAGCACCTGCACTACCCTTTCGAACACACATCATTACAATAACGACCAACATAAATAAATACAACTTGAAGAATGCAGAATAAAGCAGCAGCGAGCACTACTCCAGGGGGACGGATAAAAGAAAAGGGCCAAAAGCCACTCCTCCCAACAACACATCCAATCAAGGTCAATTTGTGGTGCTTTCTCATCGCGCCTGAAGTGTGCCGCACGCCTCATCTCGTGAATACACATTTAAACAACAGGGGAATCAGTCTATCAGTTAGACACATTCGGTCCCCGTGGCCCGCCCGCTGGGCGGACTGGAGAGGGGAACGGAGCAGCTCGGCAGCAGCTACGTCAGTGTGGAGCGGCAGATACACGAGACAAATTGCCCAAAAATCATTCTCAGGGTGACTCCCACTTAGCTCCTTTCACGCAGAGCCAGTTTTGAACAAACACTCACACAAAGACTCATTGCGTTATAATACTCGCAAGCAACCACCCACACACACACACACGCACACACACACACACAAACAAACACACAAAAATATGCATACAAATGCTCACTCATACAGCTTAGTCTTGCGGCATGCCAAAACTGGGGTCACAGCCACTTGTGGTGGACGAGTGCCAAAACAGACTTGAGCAGATGAAGAGATGAGGAGCCCTCTCTCCCTCTCTCCCTCTCTCCCTCTCTCCATCAGTGCTTTCCTTTGTGTGTGCCCCCGATTCCCCTCATGTCTGTTTGTCTCTGTGCTTCAGCCTAAGCCGACGCTGTTTTGCACCCATTAGCCTTATTAATCTTTTTATTCAGCAAAGTGCTCACCCTCGTTAGCATCAGGGTTAGCGGCGTGCCGACCCGACAGGGATTAACACTCAGCAGGTTAGTCACGATGTCAACCACAGTCTCCGAAGCTAACCGTGTCCCATTAGCAGCCAACAGGTGACTTGTTCTCATTTACTGATCAATACGAGATAATCACACTTGGTGACACTTCAGAAAGAAGCTCTGCATGGAGCTCACCCACGGGCGCTCAAATGTTTGCACAGGCAAACACTCACACACACAAACACCCACGCACACACACACACACACTGAGTGAAGAAGTGCAGATTCAATGAAGCGAGGGAGGCAAGGGGGGACGAGTTAAATGAAGGAGAGAAGAGGAGCTTTCCCCTCCAAATCATTCTAATCTGCTGTGATTGTATCCATAGTCAGGTCTGTCCATGGCCAGATGGTCCACAACACACACACACACACACACACACACACACACACACACACACACACACACACACACACACACACACACACACACACACACACACACACACACACACAAGGATGCCAAGACACCTTAATTCTCACTGCCAAGTAATCTGAAATACCATAAATTTGCAAAACCTCTCAATGTCCAATGTTACTCTTCCACCAACAGTAAATTAGTGAAAATAGAAAATAAAGAATATATTAGTACAGGCTAAAGATATTCAATTAAAGGAGGGAAAACGAAAGATGAAAGAGAAGAAAAACAGAGAGAGGGCTGTATAAAGACAGAGTAGAGGGAAAATAAAGGACAAAATAAGACTTTTCCCTTTTTATCTCCTCTTGTGTTGTTGCAGCATGTGACTGTTTCGACCCGCCGGCGAAAGGGTTTGTGTTCAATCACACTTTCCTCTGAGACGGAAATTAGAGTGCTCTCTTCGGAGCCCCACGGCACACACACACATATTCACACACATGCGCAAAGCCTTGGACTTGCGCTCATACACACGCATGGAGAAACACACATTCCTGCCCTAAGCACATGGACTTGCATGCATCCACACACACTGTGCTTGTCTTTTTCTGAATAACCAGAGAATGCCTGCCCGCCTGCCTCGCTGGCTGGATGCTCAGGGGCAAGTCTGACATGAATCCCGTCTGATGCCTGTTTTTTCACTCCGATAATTCAATTAGGAGGGAGGTGCACTGCTGCACAGACCGGTCAGAAGTTGTGCCAAATCCCCAGGCCACATGGGTTATAGTGAGAGGAAGGATACATTACATGATGTTACCTGCATGCGCTGACAAGAAGAGACAAGGCATGACCTGTGGGGCATTTCACACAGCTTAGTGGCAAAAGCGAAAGACTGCATGGAGCCACTTAACCATGGAAGCATGCACTTAAACACATGGAATACATATTATGTGGTAAAAATAAGGGTGTGATTGATCTAAACAGTTTGCAAATACACAGCATTTGCAGTGAACAACATTCAGATAACTGTATCTATACTGACAGGCAGCAGATCAGATGAAGAAACATGGATTAAATGAGTGGAGAAACATAACTAATGCAGATGCTTCCATAGATGGCACAAAGGCTCACTTAATGGTTAATCCCTACACATAGATTCTGCATGTGAACCTGAATCTGATGGCAAAACCTTGGGGCCTTTAGGGACTAAACCGTGTACGAGGAACGGAAGACAACGTCGTGGCCTGGATATCTGCTGTCTACACCAGAAGCTCCCAAATACTGGTTGATACCCCCAGAGGCTATTTCATTGTCAGAGGGTTTCGAGATTGTTTAATAGTCACTATGAAAATATGATTCACACCATGTTCATCGTGACTATTAAACAATCTCGAAACCCATCGTCTGAAAATGGTGTGAATCACAGCCATGATTCGCATGATTTTCATATTCAGCATTGCAGCCCTGCAGTTACCACATCTCAACCCAACCCGTGGAAGATTTTGCACCAACATGTCAGACAGCGCTCTCCACCACAATCTAAATGTCAAAAGAACGAATGGTGTTCATCCCTCCAGTGAAGATCAACAGATTAAACCATGGAGCACTGAAGCTGTTCGGCTGTTTTTTAATTTAAGGCAAGACACTACAGGTGAAAATCTTTATTTTTTTCAAATTGATGACATTGTGAAACTTCCCCACTTGATATCAAGTATTCTTTAAAGGACGTTACATTCTCACCCCAGGATAAGTCAAAAACTACTACCTGGTTTTCCACAACATTTGGTGGAGGGAATGGACACGGGCCAAGAAAGACCCATGAAATTTTGTCGAAAATCCAAATTATTATAAATTGTTTATTTTTCCCTTTCTTTAACTTTGCAAGATGAAGAGTTTGTGATATTTTAACCGACCAATACATGGATCCTGATGAAGCACATCAGGGATATTTAAGGGACTAAATCTGTGAGTGTGTAAAATTTGGTGCATCTTGATTGAACTTAAAAGGACTGTTGGGCCCCGGCGGAGGCACAAGCTTTACAGAGAGCCCGTTCATATGAACAAAATTTGTGTAATGCTCCAGAACAAAAATCTTTGTATCAAAGGTATCAAAATTCTCATTTTATCTTGTTGACATAATAGACTCTACTGTTTTTACAGAGGGAATTTTTGATACCTCTTTTTATCACTCCATAAATCAGAAGATACTGTCAACAGCAGTGAGAGAAAATAAATCAATTTTCTCCACGTTTTTTTGGAGTAAAATGTTCTATATATCAGACTATGAATCATATATGAACAGACCTCTTTGTACAAACCTTCAAAATGTGGAGAGGATAACAAGTGGAAGGTTTTGGTTAAAATAAGTGCTACTGGAGATTTCTGGCACATTCAGAGTACGAGAACACCTTGTTAGGAGAAAACGGCCTATAAAAATATGTTTTGAAACTGAAATCTAACAGGCACTTAAAGATAAAACGCAATAAATAAAACACCTCAATGTGTGTTCTAGACAGCTTCTTTCAACTAGTCTGAAATAAGAAATCCCCAAAATGACCAGTCCATTAAAAACAATGTTTTTTGACTGTAGGGTCTTCACTTAATTTGACAGCCATGTTTATGTATGAAAAGAAAGTTTAAAGTCAACAAAAAGTAAATTCAAAGTGATGTGCAGCAGACATAACAATGCATTAAATCAAGATATAAAGGAAATACCAAACAATAAGAAGTGAAACATAGCACAGAACCATCTCTGATTCAGATTCAGTCACTGCTGCATAATGAATTCTTGAAGATGATCCTTTGGGCGTTTGTGTCTTTTGGTGGAAGAGATGGAAGAGACAGAAAGAAAAGAAGAAATGTGGGGAGAGGGACAGGGATGATGTGAAACATATATCTACAGCTGCAAGTGATCCTGGGCTGTGCATCATAATTACTGGAGGCCACCATTAACAATAATTCATAAAACTAAATATATGATATATACAGTATATTGTCATTTGGTGATTTTGAGATAATTAAAGTACCGATTGAGCAAATTGATTATTACACGAAATGAATGAAAACTCAAAGCTCACACACAGTAAAGTCAATATAAGGGGACATGGTCATCTCTACTGAAAACATAGAAAAAACCCTCACTCATAACCCCCCCACCACACACACACACACACACACACACACACACACACACACACACACACACACACACACACACACACACATTTTTTCCCAAACAGTTCTTGCCCTCCTTCTACTCCACTGCCCTGCTAATGTCATTCTTGACATGACACCAATGTTTTCCCCTCATCATACATGTTGAGGTGCAGTGAACATTGTGCCCTCTTAACTAGGGCAAGCAGAAGGCCTCCGCAGATCTTTCCATAGTAAGGATTGTGTGTGCGTGTGTGTGTATGTGTGTGTGTGTGTGTGTGTGTGTGTGTGTGTGTGTGTGTGTGTGTGTGTGTGTGTGTGCGTGTGCGTGTGTGTGTGTGAGTGCTAGTGTGGTATCTTTAAAAGGGAGCACTATTGTTGGAGGGGAGATTGCGCGTCTGAAAGCAAAATTCACTCAGGAAGCATTTGTTCCAGGAGGAGATGAGTAAGGAGATGAGTTGTTTTTCCTACATCAACACACACACACACACACACACACACACACTATAACGCACTGAACACGCAAATGCACACACACACAAACATGCACAGACTACGAGTTCTCACACTTACACACTTACATACACCCCTCCTGAGGCAGAGAGAGAGAGTGGAGATGAGTTAATGGAAGGTTGCAGGTAGTGGATGATATTAAGGGTATCTTATTTTTAGGGGGACAAGGGAAGCAGAGAGCCGAGACTCCTTTTTACGGATGAAAACCACACAAGAGACATGAAAAATAGATGAACGGAAAGCCTCCCTTCCGGAATCATGGCGAGATCGAGGTAGAGAAAGACAACAAAGGGGTAATGACTGGATATGGAGGTTATTTATCCTTCCTCTGAGTGGTTTCACTGTGACCCCCTCAGGGCACTTTGCCTTTAAGCATAACTGAAGCCATTCTACACACACACACACACACACACACACACACATACAGTTCACAAGTTCAACAGGACCCCTTTAGCATGTGAACTGAGCACATATGGTGCTCTTTACAAGGTCACGCACGCACAGCGATAAGTCTGTAGCCTTTATGTTAGCGGGGTATTCCCACCGAGATGGGAGGGAAGCCAAGCTGAGAACACAGCAGCAGATCATGTAAAGGCAAACAATGCGTCTAGAAAGAAAACAGGGGAATGAAAGCGAGGGAGGGCGAGCGTTTGAAAGACAGAGTGAGCGAGAGCACGAGGGAGACGAGGAGGGCTATAATCTAAATCCCATACAGACAGAGAAATGAATTCAAAGTCTTAACAACTCCCAAAAGAATCATCTTTCAGAGTTGCACCAACTGCGAGAAGAACCCGTTCTTTAAATCTGAAATCTTCCTGCAGGCCCTTCCTCACAGTGAGGGCAGGCATCGAGATGGATTTCTAGACCATATGTTGACAAACCTTTTGGGACAGTCAGCAGAAGGGAATCTTGGGAGCTTGCGCTGTGGCTGCTTCTACAGTTTTCTGTAATTTAAATACATAAATAAGGAGAGTACAGAAAGAATGGACTCATGAATAAACATAAGATACCACAGTGACAGAGCATTCATATGGAAAAAAATAAAAAAATAAAAACGGGTGTTCAGTGTTGGGGTTTTTACTTTTTTAGTATTTTTTTTTTCATGCAGTTGGTAACAAATCTCAGAGCACTATGATAAATAGAATTTAATATGCAGAGATACTGAACAAACATTCGAACCCAAAAGAACTATGCAGTTTTATCACTGCGCTCACTGCACCATCTTCCAACAAAAAACTATTTCTCAAAATAAACTCTTTCAACCTTTGGTCCAGACGTTCCGAGACGATGAGAATCAGAATGCCCCGTATGGCTTTTTTTTTTACTTCTACTATCTAATTACCAATAAAATAACCTTTTCTGACAGAAGCTTCAATTATCTTCTAATTTACTTTTAATCAGCCCAAATCGTGCATTAGGCTAAGTGTGTAATTTAAAACAAAAAACAACAACATGTTTTTGCATAATGTGGATGCAAAGCAACACATAGGGAAGGGGGATCATGACTGCCTCAAAAGCTATTAAAAATGCATTGGCTGCGTGGTCTTAACAACAATCTAACTCCTGAAGACACAGAGAAACAAAACAACTTTTAAAAGAGGATCTCATTTTCATTGTAATGAATTCTAAGTGAGCCCCTTGAAAATGAAACAATTCACTCAGTGGGTTCTTATATTGTAAGTATACAGTTTGAGATTTTTAAAAACTAAAGGTCATCTCCTTCCAGAGTAATTAATATTTACAGTAGAATAATATATTCCAAAATGAAGGTTCAAGCAACAAGTGCTTTAAATGAAATGTACATTTTGTCCAAGCTCTATAAAAAAATACCTTGAAGCATTTTCCCGATCTCACCACCATATGTCTAGAATTATATTATTTGTCTTAGCATCACAACACTGTCACAAATTACTGCTGAAAAGTTTGTTTTGACTTTGCACTCTGTCATTGCTCCGGTTAACGTTTTGGTCAGGCATGAAAAAAAATGACTCGGTTAGGTTTAGGGAAAGATCATGATCACATATGGTCGTACAGTACAAGCTTAAATTCCTGATATATATTTGTGTTGTCTGCAGGCAGCCTGCATGCACAGTCTTTTTGCAGGGACACAGAAATGCTTGCCTCTGTGCTTCACTGTACTCCAAAGTGTGTGTGCACATGAGGTAAGTACAGTTTGTGTGTGTGTGTGTGTGTGTGTGTGTGTGTGTGTGTGTCTGTGTGTGTGTGTGTGTGTGTGTGTGTGTGTGTGTGTGTGTGTGTGTGTGTGTGTGTGTGTGTGTGTGTGTGTGTGTGTGTGTGTGTGTGTGTGTGTGTGTGTCATCTGGCCCTCTGATGTGATCTGATCACTTGTGATCTGTGCTTTTGGGGCTTCAGCGGCCCGTGGGATAAAAACACCATGGTGTCATCATGTTTTAAATCTCTCTCTTCTGCTTTGCTAATTGGTAAGAGCCACAGGCCCTACTACAAGACAAACGCAGCCGCATCAGCCCCACAGGGACCCTGGTGAGTGTGTGTGTGTGTGTGTGTGTGTGTGTGTGTGTGTGTGTGTGTGTGTAGGTGTGTGTGTGTAGGTGGGCGGCTGATTAGCTATTCAGGAGTGGCAGTGTATGGGCGGATGTGCTCACTGTGAGAAAGATGATTACTTTTTCTTATATGAAATGTATGCGTGATTGTTTAGTATGTGCATGTGAGCCTTGTCATGTCTGTGGTTGTGGGCATTTATCTGTCACATCCTTTTACTGGGTATAATTTCGGACTTCTCCTACTTGTCTGTGTGTCTTTAAGTGAGCATGTTACTGTATCTAGTGCTTGTGCTTTTGTTACTGCCCAGGACTTTCTCTATCTGCCCCTTGCTCAACCTTATCCAGTGTACAACTCTTGACAGCATGCTCGAGGTGGACAAGGTCAAACCTCCACAGTGTGTCCAAACAACAATTTGTACTTTAAACGGTCCCCTCTGCGAGTACCGCATTGTCCGCGGGCAGCCATCTTGTGCCCTTAGCCGCCAGTTTCTCTCTGACAGGTTCAATGGCTGCTTGGCTGTGGGTCACGCCTGAACACGTGGGGCTGTATCTTGTCAGGAACCTGATGGCTATACGCTGGGGCTGCTTATCTCACAGACAGGCTCACTGGTGGCACTGCGGCAGGTGAAGGGGGACTGATGGAGGAACGGGACGTAAGGGAGTGAAGTCTAGAGGAGGGCACGGGAGAGGGCCAGGGAGGATTTGAGGAACCGGAGACAGATGTGAAGGATGGGGGTCAGGAAAGAAGAGAGGAAAAGGAGGGCAACGTTTTGAAGGGATAGGAGAGCTGAGGGAGAGATGTGATAGAGGGAGAAGAGAGGGAGGATTTGAGCCGGACTAAATGAGTGATGAAGGGAGAGATTTAAGAAGGAAATAGGAGATTTAAGGAGGTGAAGTGGACAGAGGCGAGGGAAGATGTGAGGATGTATAAAATGCAAAGTAATGTGATGGGGATGAGGAGAGGGAAGGGATAAGGCCAATGAAAGAGGGCGAAGGCTCGATGAATGAGGACAGAGACGCCAGTCCTTTGAGATAAATTAGAAAAGGGTTACAGAGTGATGGAGAAATGCTGATGACAGAAGAAAAAAAAAGTACTGTAACATGGGAGATCTTAACAGGAAACGGAGAATGAAGGCAGATAAGAAAATAGAAAAAAAAAAAACATGCTGATAAACCACCGTTGGGTCCTGTGAGTGAAAGGAGGGGGTGAGAGAGGAGACGGGAGGCGGCTGAATAAGCGAGACAGAGGTGAGGACAGGTTAGCCACTCACACATTCAGGCATCAGAGATACAAGACTGATGGAGTAGAGAGATAGAGGTAGGTTAGAGGCAACTGTTGGGATGAAGGTTGATGCTCATTTCACTTTTGTTCCCTCCATTTAAAGAGGGAAATTGCATTTTTCTTTTCCCCACCGGAGTACAACGCAATAACAGCTGCCTCACATTTGACAAAACAGAGACAGTGTGTGTGTGTGTGTGGGTGTGTGTGTATAAAAATGCGTGAACATTGCATACAAAGCAAACGCACTCACAGAGCAGATGGGAAAACCAATTGAAGCAGGAAGAAAACTTTCACCTTGGTGTGTAGAGCATGGTTGTATGTGTTCGTGTGCTGGTCGAGAACGAACCGGCACAGCTGCATCGACATAACAGGCGACCTTTTATAGCTGGATGGTGCGACTTTGATACGTCGCCTCCTCCTCCTCTTCCTCCCACTCCACCCTCCTCGTCTTCCCCCTCCTTTTTTTTTTTTTCCGTAATAGAAGGCAATTACCTCTCATCTTCTCATCTTACCTAGAGCCTCCTCCCACCATTCTCTCTTCCTCTTTCTCCGTCCCTTTATTTCTCCTTTTCTTCCAGCACAGCCCCTTAACTGTCAAAAGTCCCCCCCCTCTGCCGCCCTTTTCCTTAAAGGATGAAATGAAGTCTATTTCCTGAAAAGCTGACAGGGAGGTTCTGATGGTGATTTGGTAGCGTGTCATTGTGGGTAATGGCGTTTGGAGTTCCCAGCTTCATTGGACTACATTATAAAGTGTTTGATCTATGCACGCCCTTCTTAGCGCGCTTCTCCTTCTTTCCCTGCCGAGATCTCTGACAGGCGTAGAAATGAGACGGAAGACTCTAAGAGACTTTTCAATCTCTTCTGAAAGGAAATTGGAACACTGGGGCAGGTGGGAATGGACAAAATCTCATACGTTTCAGGAGTTTCCATAAGTTTTTTTCTCATGGGCAGAATAGCAGTTTTAATATTTCAACCCTCCGATTGAAGTATTATGCTTCTGGACTGCATTATAGCCTCTACATCGCTCCCCTTGTGCAAGTAATATCCCTCTACAAAGCAGTGAATACATTCCGCATGGAAACCTATTTCTGTGTTGAAGTGGGGTTTGAGTGTTCTGGGTGATATATCTGCTATAGTGGGGTTTCTGAATATGGCGCTTCCATCAAGTAAAAGAGAAAATGATATGGCACCACTGCAGCAGTTGTCAGTTTTGTGTCTTAACTGAATACATCGATCGTCGAGATTCTCTGTCAGTGAGCAGAGGAGCGCGTGGTGAGAAAAAGGAAAGGCTGGAGAAAGTTTAATTGAGAGGGAAAGACAGAAAGGAAAAGCAGCCTTTCAGATGTGTTAGCCTATCATGCTGTAATGAATGCGTGCCATCTGTCTCTGCACCTCTATTAAAAACTCCTTCACAGATACCACAATCACGTTACATACATACACACTCCTCCAGCGCCTCTAATTGATGCGTGGGCGGCAACCTTTGACACCTTCAATCAAAGGACCTTCTCACTTACGCATGCACACACACACACACACACACAAGCACATGCTCCCTGCAAACCGCAGACACACACCTGGTCCCACATAAACATGCATAAAATATGCCCACGGACAAAGTTTCAAGTAACCTAATGACAGTCGGATAAATTTCATACACTTCAGAATCGGTCACCTACAAGGTTGTGTGAGTGTGCGCAGGCCGGCGGATGGTGAGGAGGAAAATCATCTACTCTGTGTTTGTGGAGCCGCGAGTGTTGCATCGAGCTAATGAAGTGAAGAAAGAGGTTTGAGCAAAGTGTGGGTGGACGTCTTGCAAGCAATCTTAATAAACATCACATGCACTTTTAATTAACTACATTCTCCTGTGACAACCAGGTACTAACAAGACCAGTGACACTCAATCATGCCGAGGAAGTGTCTGCATGTGTGTGTGTGTGTCTCGGTGTTGATTCACAGCACCTCCCCCCCCCCTTCATGCTCAGTGCCTGTGTGTCAGGAATTAGTGGAGACTCGTAATTGCATGAAAACTAATTTCATCTTTGAAAACCCTATTTAATGGCTCCGATTTTATTCCCTCATCCTCTGTGGCTATAAATTATATGAATTACTGCTCCTTTTGCTTATAAGTACATTTTAAATTAAGCTTCTCAGTGGATAATAGATACGGCTTGAATAGTTGTAAGACATTATAGGCTCTCTCCCGTACAGCAGTTGACCCGGCAAAACAACTTGCAACAATATTTCATATTCAGAAACAGGCCTGGTTCATATCTGTGGGGCTGGAGTCATTTTGGTGTGTATTTAAATACCTTAGAGAGATGTGACGCATCCTACATTTCCAGTGATCTTAAAATGCCAAATATAGTGAACGTATACTGTGACATTAAAAAGCAAAAAATACTTCCAGGTCCTCTCGAAAGTGAATTTATTTTAAAGTCTTTGGTTGAGCACTATCCTCTGACTTTATGTTTTTTTTTTTACATGTAGGACATGAAGGGCATCGAACTGAAGCTCCATTCTATGAAATTACTAATGGTCCAATAGCTAAACCGATTCACAATCCCATCCATTATTGACAAAAACATTTTAGTTGTATCTGGCAATTAAATATTGTCGGTTATATGTCCCCAAAGGTTTGAGTTTTCTACTTCAGCTTCTATACAGGTAGCGGCGATTTGAATTTAGTTTTTGATGCATCACAGCACTCACGAATTACATTCACAAAATGAACCAGCAACATCCCTTTTCAGATTCTGAAAAAATCCTCACTATCTAACAGTTATGAAACAAACTATTCTGTATCAACTTTATTCAGTGAAGTAGAAACATTGGCTTTGGAAAGAGAGGCGGCTCGTGTTGAAAGTGAAATTCGTCAGTAATGTGAGCACCACAAACACAAAGGATTTACCTTCATTTTATTTGGGTGAAGACTCAAGTCTCTGGACAAATTAAAACTAAATCATCTGCATCGATGGATAAGAACTTGTTTTTTTCTGGCACTTTGGTGAACTGCTCATTTAAAGTGGCATTTCATCCAAAGATACTAGCTGGGTATCAAACACTCGAAATACCTTAAAATATACATTTTTTTCCCTCCCGTAGTTTGGGCTTTTCCTCTCTCTCTATCTCTACCATTCTGCAGGAATGCAGATGAGCTGAGCTGTAGTAAGTTGAATTGGATTGAATAGTTTGATTGCACTGACTACATAGTGTAATACTGTCATATGGATAGTAATGTAGGTATATGAATGTACAGCAGACTTCAGTATGACTGTGGGAACTGGGTGATGCAGAGATGTGGAGCGGTGCCCAGTTTGACTGATGGTGGGCAGGCGTGGACGACTCATTTTCCAGTGATGAGTAAGACTTAAGTAACCAGGAGATTACTGGATCACGTCCCATCCTACAGTCAGATGAGCACATATGGACATATTCTGCACCGGCTGGAAATATCTGTAATAATCTCTAAATCCATAAGCTTGTAAAATGAGTTAGTGATTTATCTGTGATTGAATGTCATTTCTGTGTATTTATTCTTTAATGATTTTGTTCAAATATTAGCCTGCAATGTTTGGATTACAATTAAAGCTGTAGATCTGATATCTAGCTTTGATGCTGAAACTCTGACTATTTAGTTCCTAGTATTAATAGACGCAACCCAAATATTTCAGTCAACATCACTCATTTCATTACAACTCTGTGTTGATAGCGACCACACACACACACACACACACACACACACACACACACACACACACACACACACACACACCACACACACACACGCACACGTGCAAGGTGTCCATAAAAACTCTGTGCCTGTAACAGAATCCAGAGTGTTTCCACAATGGATGTTTTTTTCTTGAGGGGGATAAACTCCTCGTCTCAGAGCAGTTTTGTACGAGTGACAAGTTTTTGGCAAAAATACTGAGCCGCATTTGAATTGTTGTAACTTAATGTCTTGCCCCCTGCTGAGTTCCTCTGTGTGCGTGTGCGTGTGCGTGTGTGTGTGTGTGTGCGTGCGCGCGTGTGTGTGTGTGTCTAAGTCAGAGGAGAGACTGGGAGAGAGGGGAAAAAAACAGGCAAGAAGAATTTCTTGAGAAAATCAAAGATCCAAAGAAAGTTGGAAGAGTCACGTTGAATGCATTATTTTATAAGATCTAAATACATGTTGAGTTGATATTTGGCAGAGAGGCTCTGGAATCATCAATCCCTGCAAGAATACATTAAGCTCAGCGCAGACACGTTTTCCAATCAAATGTTATGTAGCGTGACAAGACTATGATGACCATTAGTACATGGATGTAAGCTTAATGGCAATAAGTGAGGCCAAGAGGTGTAGCAGCATAAACCATAAAACATGAGCTCAGCAGTTTTAATATGATCCATATGAATAAAAGCGCTCCAGTGTTTTTAATATTTAACTGCACATTTCTCTAATTTATGGCTGGATAAGAAGTAGTGAGTGTTTTGTACTAGGGTGTAATTGCATGTTGATGTGTTTGCATCATTGTTTTTGAAAGGTTCTTGCCAATTAAGAGCCTTTGAATTAAAAGTCAGTTTCCTATACGCCTGAAGCCAACAGTTTATTTCACGACTACATAAAACAATAACATTAAATGCCACAGCAAGAGTTTCATTAATGCATAATTACCAAATGGATAACACACAGTTTTGAAAAATAACTAAGTAAGTTTACTTTAGTACTGTACTTGAGGACACATCTGAATCACTTTGCACAATTTAGTTTATTTTTAGTTCTATTCCATGACATTCCAGAGGTTATGAAAAGCATTGGTGGTGTAGTGCGTACCTTATGCAAGCATTGAATACAGGCTACGCACAATTGTGTACTTTTGTCCTGCCACAAGTTCATAGTATTGTTTTTTAGACTACATCAAAGATCTCTAACTTAGTGTTTTGAACTGTTGCTGGATTGTAGACCTGTGTCTCCCAAACAAACCCATTGGCTGTCTGTCATGACTAGACTGACCATTAGCAGCACCAGGAAAAATGTCTGCCTGTGTCAGCAGCCCTTTAAAACATCCATAATGTTTTTACTGCACTCTGCATGCAGGATTCAGCATTTCCATTAGACCTCAGCCTAACACTGACCCAGCTCTGTAAGTGTGTGTTGTCTCCCACACCCCACGACCGTTCAGCTACAAAAGTTAATGATCTAAAGATACCCTCCCAGGTAATATTCCCATCTATTTTGTGAAAGTCCACTTATGCTTTTTATTTTGCATAAGCACACACCTGCACGCACCCAGACACACGCACACAGGGGTGAAAATAATACCCTGCTCCAGGGCAAGGTAAATAGGGTAAAAAGGGTAAATATTGTGCATGAATACTTCTACCAGCACTGCCAATAGAGCTTTTAATATAGCAGCCAGAAGAAACCAGAAACAGAGAGCTGAGACATGTTAGTACAAATACTTAAAAAACTGAAGCATCTGATGTGGTGTTACATGCGAAAGCAATTCTTTTTACCTCCCTAAAAAGGAGCAAATGCAAATAAAAAAGGCAGCAGCATAAACCTCAACAAAGAGAACTACATGTACCACCCCTGCTGCCAAGAGAGGAAGCATGGAGTGAGTAAGGGTGTTTGTGGAGAGCCGGGGGAGCCGACTACATACAGATAAACTCAGGATATACTGTATGTTGGTATTCTGCCATGATACCCAACAGGGAGTGGAGAAGAAAAACTTGAATATCACATCATGTTCTGGAGGTAGGGAGCGAGTTATACGACTGGAACCTCTACAAATTTTTGACTGACAACAAGACTGGATGTGGTTTAGGAGGTGGTGCATGTATTATTATTAGCAGGAGAACTAGTCGGAGCAGTTAACGCAGCAGTAACTGTCACATCAGCACGAATGAGTGTTTTTATTCTATTCCATTCTATGTATTTAAATTAACACATATCATCTGTTTGTTTGTGAAATTGTGTCGCTCGATAGGGTTTGTTAGTTACACCTTACTTTGATAGGTATCTGATGTCAAAACAAAGCATGCAAGCATATGTGCACATTCCCTCCACAAACATTGTATTTGAATTTGTCATGTCTGCTTAGTCTGGAAGCGTATTGTCACGGGAGAATGCTATATCTGAGAAAAGCAGGGACGATGGGGGAAAGCTTTGATAAAAAGTGTCAGTTTAAAAATGAAACTCTGGCTGACTCAGAGGCTGTGACTTGTGTGTGTCTGTGTATACTGTATTCTGTGGCTCACATCTGTGCTCCTGATATTAATGCTCAAACCTGTCTGATTGTTTAGCGATGTTATTGTGTGATCTTGTATTATCATTCTCTTGTGTGTGTTGTTTTGTGCTGCGTAGTTGTTCTTGTTTACTATAAACTATACCATCTACCCACTGTTACTTTAAACTATAAAGCTAACAACGTTTACTTTTTTATTACTATTGACGTTACATTTTACAGTATCACTGTTTACCTCACCCAAGTCAATAATAAAACTTCAGAGCATTTCATTAAACTCTGTGTACAATGATATGTCTTTGGCAGCGCACCGTTTCTCAAATTTTGTCCCTTTGCATTCAAAATGCTTTAACTCTCTGACAGAGTCGTAATGGGGGGAATCTCAGACAGCGGTGTGTGCCCATTAAAATGTGTGGATGAAAGGCTTGCAGGAAGATAAAAGGGGTTGTGTTGTGGAAAGGAAAGGAAAGTTTTTTTCTTGGAGTAATTGTCCTTGCTCAATTGTAAAGTGTCTCATGGAACCAGGAGCAAGAAAATATACTTAACGTGCTCATTACAGCATCACAGGACACAGCCGAAGACACATTTTTACAGCAGGTGTTTAAATATAAAAAGTGTGGAAGACGTTTAACACCTACAAGAAAGAGTCACATTTGTTTATTGTTACTTTGGCCATGGGGAGCGGAGACAGACATAGAGCAGATATAAAGGCCACTTGAGCCGTTTCATGTCCTGAAACAATCACTATGATACAGGCAAGTGTATTAAAGAGAGCCAGTTGTGCTGATGAGGCTATAAATCAAGCAAGTTAAAGCATTAATTAACACGTATTAATATGTTAACACACTTGTCTTCACACGCGACCTTAATGTGAACCACGTGGAGGCAGTCCTTTCAAGAAATCAATTAACCTGACTAAGATGCAAATTTATGCTGCGAGGGGCCTCATCCATTGATTTAATAAGATTAATGGAACACCCGGGGACGGCACGGTGCCGAGATTGTCGCCTCACAGCGAGAAGGTTGTGGGTTCGAACCTGATGGACGGTCGGGGTCTTTCTGTGTCGCCTCTGCCTGTTGCCTGTGTCTGTGTGGGTTTGCTTTGGCTTCTTCCAACAGTCCAAAGACAATCAGCTTAGGTTAATTGAAGACTAAATTGCCCATAGTTGTACATGACTGTGAATGGTTGTTTGTCTCCGCCTCTCGCCCCAAATTCAGCAGGGATTGGCTCCAGCACCATCATCCTGAAAGGATGAGCAGTATAGATAATGGTTAGGTACATCCAGTGGAAAACTTTATACTATTATCCCTCTTGAGTTCCCTTTGTCCATTTGTTTCAACCATAGACTGTGTATAAAGATGGACGTCATGACTGCTCCCCGAAAGTGAAGCGACAAACTCACGACTGGTCGAGCGTGTGTGACGTCAGGGCCGCTGTACTGCAGCTCCATCCCCCCATCGCTACTGCACAGGCTCTAGTTCCAAATACGGAAGATGGCTGCGTCTGTATCAAGAACTTTTAAGCTTGATTTCTGGATAGTGGGAGAAAGTGGAGATATGTCATCCCTCTTTATCTAAAGTCTACGGTTTAAACAAAGAGAGATACCACAGTGCTTCGGGGTATTGTCATGGAAATGTTATGTTCTATTTTGTTAATTTAGTTATGCACTGTCTTATTTTTGGGCCTCTCTTACCCAGGATGTCAGGATATAGAAAAAAGTCAGAGAAAGATTACTCAGATCCAACACACATTGGTTTCATAACACAGAGTCTCCTTTTCTCTATTGCAGTATGTATAGGACCCAAGGTTGAGTTAGGAAGCCAGATAGATAACAACTGGGGAAAGGTATGCAATTTATCTGCGAGAGGGCACTCTGACTTTCTTGGAGACAGATAGAGAAGACACAACAATGGTTTGGCGAGAGGAGCGAAGCAAAGAGTAGCTCGGCCACATGAAGACTATGGGGCTATTGTGACTTGTATTGATTATCATACTCCCTCTTGCAAGGACATCTCTGTTAACTTGTTTACTTCCCTTTGGCTCATCAGCCTGGACCCCTGATCCAGTATTATCCAGCTCCAGAAAAAAGTCCTCCACCCTGCAAGATTTCCTTCAAAGGTATAACTTTGTTTTATCCAGCACCATCAACCCAGTTTTTGTATATACTTTGTGTTATGGCTAAATACATTCATAAACTAATGAGAACCTCATCAGCCTAAAGTGAGTGCAAAAGTAATAATGCTAATCCCTCATGCACAGAATGACTCAAGACCTTTCACAATCCTGTGTAGGAATTAAAGAGTCAAACTGAATACAAACACAACCCAAGAGCCCAGGACGAAAAAAAGTTGTACTTAGTTCTGAGTCCTACAGGGAGTTTGGACCGCATTGAGTATTCAGATCACTACCAACCACTTCTCAGAACTTTATTGTGACAAATTAATGATTATAAACTGAAGTGCTGGTGGCCGTGCTGCAGCACCAGGCAGATTTTATTTATATATATATTGTATATGTGTGTGTGTGTGTGTGTGTGTGTGTGTGTGTGTGTGTGTGTGTGTGTGTGTGTGTGTGTTGCTCCTGTAACACAGTTGACCTACACCAAGCTGCAGGCATATTTCCCTCACCCGGGTGATCAATGGCCACTGCTTCTGAGCTGGTCTCGTGTGTTTAGCTCATTGCAGTCTCAACACACAGTCGAAACGCCTCATCCAAGTCATCTGGAGCCTCTTTTCCACAGAAATGTTTGCTTGAGCAGAAAACAGGAGTTCGAGTCCCTGAGGTGCCCCAAATGTAACAAACCAAATGTGAGCAGAAGAGCATATAAACACTATGAAAACGACCTGAACACAGCTGGTAGTGGCATTGAATAAAAATGTTTATCCTGCAGCAAAACCAATTGTCTGGGGTTTGAACAAGCCAGCTGTGTTTTATTTAACTTTATTGTGTGCGCCGCGATGTGTGTGTGTGTCTGGTTTTGTTTGCTGCGTGATGGCCTGCAGTGAGGAAATGACATTTTGTACCAATTCAGAGAATTTCCCCCAGGGTGATGGCGACAACACACACACACACACGCACACATATTCAAAAAGACCCACACACAGACACAGACACACAAACACGGAGCCTGACTTTGGACAAGTTTGACTGAGGGGAAATGAGATACTATTTCTGCTCACTCAGACAATAGTGTTCCTTTTAACTCTGTGGCAGAGACTATCTCAGCAATCACCTTGAGATGGAGCCTGCAGATAAGGCCCGATTAGATGGACATGGAGATGTTGGCGAGATAGAAGTCTTTAACTGACAGCTAAGAATCTAATTAGCACTATGAAGATTTCTACTGTCTGGCTGAGTCAGCCGCCGTGTCATCAACCTTTTTTTGTCGGTGGAGAGAAGGTATTGTAAGGGACTAAAATTCGGTGTGTTTGGGAAGCTGCAGTGGGAGGTAGAAAATCTGTTTACAGTACCTTTCACCCACATACTGTATACGTTTTGTCTATGCACGCGCTTGCTTGCATTTCTGTGCATTTCTGTGACGTCTGTATATTCCTTGAGGATCTCTGCAGACTGTTTGCACCTCAAACACTTGAGTGACTATACAGCAGGAAGAATTTTTTACTTGTTAAAATTATGCAATAAGGTTAAGTTTGGGGCACATTAGCATCTAGTATAAAAACATAACAATTGAAATGTCTTTACCAGTTTTCTGAAAATAATGTGTATAGTTAATTTTTATTTTAAAATTCAGTATCTTTTACTATGTAAAAAGCATCGTTGAGGTTGTCCAACCCTGTTGACTGTCCTACACATGCAAACAGCATCAAATAAAAAGGTAACGGTTTGACACAAAGTTTAAGAAACACAACATTTTCTTCCAGATCCTCCAGTGGATGTCAGGTGATTGACAGCAGGTTTCAGTGTAGGTGTGAAATATTATGAAGCTCGACTCACAGTGAAACAAAAATAACGCACGCGAGTACAACAAACCCAAATTAAAGCTTTCAGCTCATTGTGATGGATTAACACACGCAAGCAAATTTCACGTCTAAGGAGGTTGTTTTTCAAAAAGCATCACAATATTTTTTTTTTTACCTTCCTTTGAAACAAAACAAGAAATGTTACGTACACTGACTGCATCCGCACCCCACCAGAGGGAAAGGGAGCTACCGAGATGATTGACAGAAGCAAACCAAAACACACTGTTAACCTTAGGTTAGGATGAATGCAGTCGACAAGGGGTCCACACAAGTCCAGTAAACTCTGCTTTAACACCTCAGGAAAAAAAACAATCTCACAGTTCCCCCTTCTATTATTCACAGAAACTGAGCAATGTGCATGTTTTAACAAGAAGATGCGAAGAGACAATTTTTCCTCTAATGTTCAACTTGAGAGAAAAAGGCGAGAATCACAATCACAGGCGATGGTGTAGAGCAGCAGTTACACATGATGATAAGCCACAGCCATTATCATGACGTATAGCGCAGGTTGCTTCGATAAATATACACATTTGATGCACTGCCAAGCTGCTCCCTGTCGCAGCCACGGATACGGCTTTCAGTGTAATCACTCATTTGCTCTGCATTTCATCATGGTCAACGGACATTTTTAATCCTTCTTCTGTGTATCAGGAAATGTGGCTGTGAAATAAATAAATAAATAAAAAGCAGCAGAGATGCATTCAGCCTGATAATAACCTGACAGGCAGACTACACTGCTGGGATGATTTGTTTTGCCTTATTGATAAAAGAGAATCACATGTTTTTAGTTTTTATCAGAAAGAAACAAAAATCTGGTTTCCGCGTGGAGCCTGTGGACTTTGTCACAAACTGTTTTATGACACTCAAGCGTCCAATAGCTTAGTATAGACACAATAAAGAGATATGTTTTTTTATTCTATTTTTAAAACATAACATAAAAAGGAACATATAACTGACCGGTCTACAGCAAAGCACAGACAGAAGAAAAACACGTAGGAGAGGAGATTCGTACTTATCATAACCCAATAACTGCAGAAATGTCAACCAATGGTACCTGCCCAGTATGGCTCCATATTATATCATACATATGATGTTAATTTGTATTAACCAGTAAGAGTTACAACCTGACTAAATCTGTTCTCTTTTGAAGAAATATTATGCAGAAATCCAAATATAAACATACAGCCCTAATTTTAATTAAGTGGATCTACAACTTGTAATATAATCTGCTTTAAATGGGTAACACATTACCACAAATATACTTCCAAGGACAGACAATGTTGAACATTTCAGGAGACAGAATGTACTTTGGGCTGCAGTGCAGTAAATCTTTTACAAATACTACTCTTTTTAGTTGGCTGACTGAAAGAAGTTGCATTTAAAAAAAAAAAAAGCATTAACCTGTCCGTTTACAAGAAACATAAAGAGAGAGTGGTCTATAGTAATCCTGCTGACACAGCAGGAGCTTTGATGGAGAACACGTCCTCAGTGTGACGACTGTAATCCAAATGATCTTCAATTTGTGCAGAGCATTTTACAGGTGCAGAGAAAAGCACAGAAGGTCAATTGCTGTCAGCTTCCAGTGACCCGTCAGAGCAGTTCAATAATTAACAAATGTGCCCGCACTGTACCAGCAGTGTGTAATGTACAAACGGTGCAGGACAGTACCCAGTGGGGTGCCCCCTACATTTGCCTCAAGTGTTAATTCATTAGTATCAATTACTCTGCACTCACTTAATGTATATTTTGCTAATTTAACTTATCTCTGATCTTTAGAAGTTTGAATGAGTTCTTCTGACTTGAAAAATACAATCACAGCTCTATGACTATTCCAACTTGCATTTTAAAGAACAACATCAGCTTGTCTGCAGACTTCCCAGCATGCATTGTTTGAAGATGTAATGGCTCCAGAATTTTAAGCATTTTGAAAAGAAAACGACATGATGGAAACTTGCTGTGTGTCTTTAATACATATTTCATATTGTTTATTGTACTGTAATGACAACAGTGCAAACCGTGATGACGTGTGTAGTATTCAGTCCCTGCCTCCCGACTCTAATAATCCAACAAGTTCAGTGGAGGGCCTCACATCTTTGTTTTAAGATGTGAACAAAGTGACTCAACCAGCAACAAACAGTCTGACAACAAACTGACTCTCTAAGGCAGCAGGGAAACTGAAGTTTTTGAGTTGAACCAGCCTCCATGTTTTTACAGTTTACTGCTTATACCAGGAACCAGAACTGGTCCAAAATTAGAGTGTGTTAAACAGAGGGTGTTAAATTAAATATATGACACAATTGCTCAAAGATCCCTTCTTCTGGTGCTGGCTCATTTACGATCATCTAATATCACAGGCTGTAGCTCCATCCACTTAATGTTCTCCATCTTTCCCCCCCTCATCAGTCAGCCACTCTGTGAACCATCTCCCTACTAATATGGATTGATTATGGAAATGGAAATGATTTTAAAGCATCCAAAACATATGCCTTTGAGTTGAGACGGTGACCTTTTTTTCTAACTAACTGTCATAGGGGCGGGGGGCGGGAGGGGGTCTAACATTTTGCATGTCGTTGTCAAGGACAAGTCGAGGTAAAAGGTCCAATCATAGCTGATTAACATTTGGGTCTGATTCAGCCGCTTGTTTTTAGACTAAAACTGTCTCATTGACATTTCAGCCGAATGTGACTCACAACAATTGACTTCTCACAAACAACGCTCAGTCATCCCGAGTGACGAGCAACAACAGACAACAGACACACACACACAGTGTGTCCTCAAGCGTCTCACTGGAAACATTTCCTCAAAACTTTTTTTTTAATCTCCCACACTTTGTGAGTCACCATGGCAATAAGTCACTTGAGTTCAGTAAACAGGAATTAGGCAACTCCATCAACTGGCTGCTTAACACCTTCCAGGTCGCATGACGTCTGCTCCGCCAATTGCCCTTCGAGTTCTCCCCAAATTACAGAAATAAACAAAATAGAAGGCCTCCTCTGGCAGATAAGGAAGCCGCTGCAGGGTGAGATCAGGAGGAGATGAAGTGAAGTGCAGCATTTTACAGTTTATTGAGCAGGGCGCTGGGATTTCATTACAGCATATTTAATCCAAAATTAATAAGGCTGGTTATTAACCTTTTCCGCCCTCGATCCTTTATTTCAGAAAATGTTGGGAGAAACGTAATGAGGCTGTAGGATGCCGTTCGCCCACTCAGAATGCACGTGTACTCGTATGTGTACGTGTGGTCGCAATGCGCACGTGTACCTGTGTGCGTCACCTAACGCCGCGACAAAAGAGTACATGCAGGTTTTAATAACAGGTTAGCTGTTGCTCAGCAGCATCCTGTCATTACTGTCACAGTGGACTGAGGGGGTACAGGCAGATCTTATATCTCTGAGCTCCACATTCCACCAGTATAGCAGACTGCTCATTTTAAAAACCAGACTTTCCTCAAACACTTTGCATAGTCAATTACTTCTGTTTCATTCTGTACATATATATCTTTCTTTCCCGGACTGTCTGTTTATGTTTATGATAATGTCGCTCCCCGTCATCTCTTTGTTGTTTTTCAACAAGATGTTGCACTACATTACTGTCCATGTACTCAGCTGTCTGCTGTTCCTCCCAAACTGTCTCAATGCACAATACATACGGACATATTGTTTTCTCCTCTTCCTGAAATCAAACAGTTACCTAATTGTTAAGGATTGCCAATTAAAACAGCTTCTCTTGACTTTATAGGTACTCTGAAGAGTTTCCTTTTCAACAACAAGTCATTATCCTTATTTACAGTGTTTAGCAGAGTGTTCTTCCGTCGTGGATTCTGCTGGCACGTTGCTTCGTCTCTTGGTGCTTTACCATTACCAACATCTATTATATTACCCACCTCCTCATGTGCACATTAAAACTCCTCCTGCAGCTCCCCACCTTAAACCTTTAACTTGGCACATGCACAACATGGATGAGCTGGAGGCAAGAGAGATGCAAACAGGTCAGTTTCTACAGAGATGTTATTTATGAAGCACTTTGAACTGCACTAACCTGTTTGAAGGCTGCTAAACAAATACAGATTGATTGATTGATTGATTGTCACCACAAAGAAGTGACCACAGTGAATTTGTTAATGTATTTATTGTTATTATGTGGTTGAGTGTATGGGGTTACTGCTGTAAAAAGAATAGCCCCTCTGGTGTATTAAAGATACCTCGAACCTTGCTCTCAGCGCCACTTCTCCTGAGGGAAACAAGCTGCTGCCAAAACTGTTGTGTTTGTGTTCCTTCTTCTTCTTCTTTGTTTTTTTGCGGATGCGTGGTTGTGTTTTTACTCAGCAGCGACACATATCATTTAGGAAAAGACTGTACGTCAAGAGTGAGCATGAAAGGGGAAGGCGTTGTGTCAATGCACAGTGACAAATCCTTCAAGCATATCAATGGCTGTACATAGTTTGCCTCACCCTCCAGAACAATACATCCAGTATGAGCATTTTGTGATGTGACACCCTACATCAAAAAGACAAGTTTGTCTGTCTGTCTTTTGGGAACGACCTGTATTCTGATCCAATATTTAATCTGTTTGAGGTTCCACAAGGTTTATGAAAAATCTGGGTTTTGTTAGGATTAGTATAAAGTCGTAGTTTGGGTAAAAATAACTACTTGATTCAAGGACACGGTTAAAAGAAACCAAAGTCCTGTTTTTCCCCTCTCACCCAATGGATGAGAGTCATTATTCCTACAAGCAGTTGACTTCATCACTTGAATGTAAACATGTCCTCTGGGGTACTGGGAGGACACTCCAGTGGTTAAAAACCCATTAATGTTTATGGTAGGGGCTGGACTCTAAGTCACAGGAGTGGAGACTTGACTAGGTTTAAAAGGCTTACTCCGACAGAATGAACTAATCCACACTGAGGCAGCTCTCAGAGTCCCGAGTTCCAAGCAGTTTCCTACTACGTCCAAATCCAGTAGAATTAGAGACTTGACAGAGTGGCAGGCAGGAGTCCAAACATGAAAGCATGGCAGAGGTGGCTGGCTGAGCGAGGCAGGTTATGGCCAAAGAGGTTGGCTGAAGCATTTCTACCACAAAGGTGAAAAAAACGATCTGGCAGAGCTTTGGTGGTGGAACCAGCTCTAATGCAGGAGCCAGCTGCACGTGAAGTCAGGAGCAGACATCGAATGGTGACAAAACCACACAGCAGAGAAACAAGGAAGTAGAAACCAAAAGTAGTAGAAAACAACAAAGGTCTACAGCTGTGCCCAGGTTCACAGACACTGAAGGATGAACCCAAACCTGGTCTATGGAGGATTTCTGTGGATTTGGTATTGCCGTCACAGCTGTCGCCTAGCAACAGAGCTGCAGTTTGACATGTCAAGAAAGTTTTCCCCCTTGGATTTTAAACATGAGTACCGTCAGCTGTTTGCTTGGGTTAAAGCATGATTCTTACATTTAAAAGTGTAAGCATCGGACGTTTTGGTCTTGTTGCTTTACGCCGGTATTATCTTTGTTTGCCATGAATCGTGGGATAGGTTAGCCTGAGAGGGATCCACCTTCGTCATGGCTCATCATAATAAGGACGTATTTGTCAGCCGCATTTGAAGGAGCCCTCAAAATGGGACAGCACAGTCACGCCGCTGTGACACAGTTGGTCTTCATGCAGCCTCCGAAGGATGCGGCCCCTGAATTCGGTCACAGCTTATATTCCTCACAATGAAATTATCCTGTTTCAATTTGCCTCAGCAAAGCCTCATAACATCTACATAGTGGTACATCGGCTACCTGTGGTTAAATAAAAGAATTTGAATGAGTAAGCAAATAACTTTCTAGACCCCTGTGGTGCTTTGCATCTAAAAATGTTAAGTACTAATTAAGTTTTTCTCCTTATAGCAGACATCTTGAGAAGGCAATTAAACTCAGTTGTCAGATTTAAAAGCAAATGCAAGAACAAACCTATCCCCCCAACAACTTAAAGGCCCTTACAATCTAGCAAAGTAATGTATGTGTGTTGCCTCTTTGACCTCTCGCTAGTCTTAGCTCCTTCACATAAATTCCTCCATAGTGGTGAAGTGTATTTCCCGATTGTGTGCTTCAAACACGTTCATGAGATCAGACTCATCTATCTAAATATTCATTCCTATACAGCTGTCCTGTGTGTTGCACATTTTGTAAAATATTATTTGTCTGTACATTTATGTATACCTTTAATGCACTGTTCTATCCTCTGTTCCACACAACAACACACCGTCATTATGTGTTTTGTCCTTTACCTTTTTAATTCTGCCCTGTCCTGATCTGTCTTTTCATTTTTTCTCTCCATTGCACTCATTCTCTTCTGTCCCTTAACAGCACAACCTAATTATAACACATTTTTAATCTTTCTCTCACTTTTTGCCCGTACCTTATCATCTCCGTCACCTCCCTTCATGTGCCTTCCATCTCCCTCTGTGGCACCTTCAGTGCAGACCAAAATTACAGACCATCCTGGATAAGGTCGTGTTTTTGTCACTGTGACGGTAATGCCTGGTACAGACTAATTACGTAGGAAGCCGTCCTTGCCTTCGCACTGGGGGCGAGGGCGCCAGAATTCATGGGGTTATGAACAAATTGGTTCCGGTGGGAGACGGAGAACAGGAAGCGAGCTTTGATGAATGAACCAATGAGATTCCGCTCCTCAAGAAATTGATTGGATTCCGCTGTCTGGGTGAATTTGGCTGCTTGGATGACTTACATATGATATCAGTGATTGTTGTTTGAGAAGAGTTTATTCAAAATAGTCTGAAGAACGTGTTGTGCAAAACTGTCGGAGTTCTACCAGGTGAGACACACTCAGTTTCTGGATGTCTTCATTTTGAGTATAGAGCCTGCACTAAATTCACTTGGGCCTTTTACTGAACTTAACTTTTTTCTGAAACAAGATGTGAAGAAATAATCAAAGTCGAGAGAAATGTCTAAAATCCAAAATATTTTAAAAAGAAACACAGTTTGTCTTCAATACATCAGAAACAGTTCACTTTGGCTCCACAGGAAGTCATATTTTTATACAAATAACAACATGAAAAAACAAATCAACTATAGAAAATCGATGCCGGGGAAGTGCTGAGAAGGTTCTAGTTACACCGTCGCCATCAGAATCCTTTGCAAATGCAGGAGTTTTCAAAACTTCTACACGCCACATAGTCCTGATCTACAGGCACCTCAGAACACTAAGTGTGTTTCCATCCATTAGTTTCATCTCCACTGTGCGCATAATAAATGCCACAAAAAATGTCAGAAAAAAGGTCAAGATATCACAAAAAGGTTTTTACACTCAGCTGCGGTGGGGAACGTTGGTGTAGCCCTAAAAAACAAAGTGCAATGGAAATAGACGAGGCAAATAAATCATGATGTACGTGAAGCATGTGACCAAAGCTCTGGCTCCACTAGAAACAAACTTTGGAAAAAGAATTTGGAGAGACACTATAACATGCATTCAATATTATTCAAAGAAATACAGTGATGACATTGCAGTCACTGAGTTGGTGTCACTATTTGTTCCAGGATTAAAGTAGGAACTCACCAGATTGGAGGCAATCGTCTTAGCAACCTACAAGGTGGAAAGAGAACAATGTCAGGTGGATCTTAAGTCATTTAAAGTACAAAACATGACTTTCTATAACTTGGAAAGGTCAGGTCCCCCTCTGGCTGGAGAGCTGTTCTGCAGCATTACAACTCAAAACTTTATCCCATCAAGTTAGCTCTGATTCGTAAACTGGTCCCATTAAGAATCCTTGGAAAGTTGGTGCAATTAAGCAAACCAGTCTGCATTGAAGCTGTTTTTTGAATTAAATTCGAGAATATACTAAATATATTAAATGAAGAAAATTTGCACATTGCTAAACAGAAATAAACAGTAGTATCATGATGGTGGAGGACTTTGAAGTGTTAACTTTTTGTAGTGTTATAAGATAATTGTTTCTATTTTAAAGAGTAAAGGTAATTAATAGGACACACTGTATCTTGTAAGATTTTTTAGTTTGGTCCAGATCAAGATGTTTTGGCTTCACTTTTGAGGAGCTGTCATGTTGATTATCCTTAATATAAAGTAATTGGTTAAAACCTGCAACAGGCAGCTGTTGGACGTCAATAAGACTCTTATTGCTTCTACCTAATCCAGTTTCTGAAATGAAAAGGGGTTCAAACAGGATAATTGCTTGCAGGGGAACATTTACAATGACCGCCAGTGATTTAATAAGAGTAAGAGACAGGGATGTTAGTACTGTACCAGCTTCATAAGCTGTTAATTGCTATCACTCCAAACAGCCTGTAGGCTTTTATCTGATGAAAAGGCTTAAGAGAATTAATGCAAGGTGTTTTTTTTTCTTCATCTGGCATCATTCTCAACAACTACACTTCCTACTCCTAGCACTGACCTATTCGCAGGGACCTGCTAAGGATTATGGGTAAGCAAATTCAGCAGATCTTAACACCTTCTCCGCATTGCACCTGATCGAGGGGGGAGAAAAATCCCCAGCGCACGCACTTTTCCAATCCTTCCGCACCCCCTCTAATCCTCCCTTTCCTCTCTGCTTTCATCCATCCCTTTGCCTCTCTCCCTCTGTCCTCTCTCCTCCTCTCTTCTCTCACTCCCTCTCTCTCCCCTTCTACCCAGCAGGCTGGAGTGAGATTCATTCAGAGCACAATCAGCACGAGACATGAATACAGAGCAGAGCTGCGTCACACACGCACAAATGCACGCACACACACACACACACACGCATACAACAACCCTCACAAAGTGATGATGTGCTAGCTGAGTGTGAGAGCTGTAAACACACACACACAGGCATGCACATATACACACACAAACTGACACACACTATCTTTAACCTCTGTAAGTGATGATGAGAAGACAGAGTGCAGAGAGCTCTATAACACTTGGTGCAGCATCTGCAAACTATTTTTAAACTGCTACTTTACTTTATTTTTTGAACTTATGCAACCCATTGTGTACACACCTGCATGTGTGCACATGTGCAGTGTGTATGTGTGTGTGTTTGTGAGTGTTTTTGTGTGTGTGTGTGTAACTGGCAGATGCTCACCTACCCTTACATTTCTTTCCTATTACAGGAACCAATGCAGGGGAATTGATTTTTTATTTGACTGTTTTACCTTACTTACCTTTCAATACCCTATTTACCCCCCCACCCCTAATTAGTTTACAGAATATTTGCATTGATAATGAATAGGTCAGCCTGAGGCTGTTGGCAGAACTTGAAAGGGCTTACAGCTCTAAAGGTCAGGGCTTTAATTGCTTTGCAGTAGTTTTGGGCCTAAAATATAGATTTTCTCTGGTAGACAGCCACATGTTTTATGTGGTAATATGTTTTTATGAGCATGTGTTTGAGGACAAAGAATAAATTCCTGAATCCATTTCAGGGAAAGGCTTAGAATCAAGGTCTTCGTCTTCTGTGTGAGGTGCTAAGAACTAGACAATCGTGATAGTTCGGCCTTGGCGAAGGTATGTGCTCCACTAAGTGCCATTCTAGTTGCTTTGTTGTTGTTTGTCAGCAGGATTACACAAGAACTACTTAACAAATTTCCAACCAACCTTGGTGGAGGGCTGTAGCCTGGGCCCGGGAAGAAAACACCTTATATTTGTTTGTTGCAGAATCAGTTAAAGTGGCAGATACAGGAATTTCATCCAGGTTCAAGGAATTATATTGAAAACATCATTGGGCAACTTTTCAACATATTCATAAATTTCTGAGGGAATAATGCAGAGATTTTTCATTGTTTCGGACTATGTTTCATAACAAATAAATAATTTAGATTATCAGACCACTTCTTATTCTTCTTTTAAGTTTCTAACACAAGGACTATACCATCATGTGTAGGATTGTTTGGCCTTGGCAGAGGGGGGGTCTCGACCGAGTGCCATTCTGGATCAAACTGGAATTCCCAAAAAGTGTGATGTGCAATGTACTGTATGTAATAGCATATAATAACATACTATGTAATGGTATCAAATCTGGACAAATCTGGGAAAATGTCCCCCTCAGCAAATATCATGCAATAACTATCAAACAAATTTAAGGGATAATTTACTTTGTGTTTATATTTAAAAAATAAACATGGGTGAATTTAAAAATCAGGAATGAATCCGACTCGTATAGATTTTATGCAAAATAAATGGCTAACTGATCTTGTTTATAATTCCTTGACAAGTTCGTCATATTAACTTGCAAATGTGCATCTGCCTTCCTGTCAAAAAAAACGTCTAATGAGGCCCTTTGCCTGCAGGTGATACAGTGACCAAGACACAGGACCTTCGGCATCTTGTCACATTTGTTTACCATTGACCACATTTATGACTCATGAACTTTACTTATCCTGATTTGTGTGTCCGCGGAGATCATAAACACACACACACACACAAACAGAGGAGAGCCGTCGACATGGTACTTCATGTCTTATCAGAGATCAATATTTCATTTGCTTTCCTCCTCTGCTTAGATGCTGACTGGCACCCCTTCCTAAGGGGGACAGCTCAGGGACAAACACACACACATACACACGCGTAGACACACACTCTCTCACATACCCAACTCACACACACACACACACAGACACACACCCACTAAAACTGCTCAGGGCCGTTGTTTGCTTTGACTGACGTGTCGGCCATGCCGCGCTGACACCTCGCTGACACTCTATCCCTTTCAGACGCACATCACTGTTTACCAAATAGAGCAAAACACCAAATTTCAATGTGTATATGTCTTTGTGTGTGTGTGTGTCCCTAACGCGTCCACTCTTTAATTATCACACACTTCTTTCGTTTCACGTTTACACCACTGTTTACACATTTAATCAAAGCCAAACTGTGTGTCCCCCCGCTTTGTGTTTGCCAGTGTGTGTGTGTGTGTGTGTCTCTTTGTTTTTTGTTTTTATGGGATGGTTGTTTGCTGTTGAGCTCAGACTAGATCAGGGGAGCGATGATGTTATTGTAACCCTGTGAATAGGTGCTGTGTTTAGATGCAAATTTGCAGCACTGCAGTGACAGGGCACGGAGGATTGGCACAGACACACTGTGGTGACAGAGAGGGAGCGAGGGGTTTAAAGATGATGGAGTTGAAGGTTGGGGGGAAAAAGGGAAATGAGTGGGGTGGGGGTGGCGGTGCAAATAGACATATGCAAAGACGGGGGTGGGATAAGAAGGGGTCGTGGCAAGAGGTCAGGAAGTAAAGAGGAGGGAAAATGATGAAGTGAGTGGGTGTTATAGAGAGGAAAAGGGCATACATGGAGGGAGAGTAAGTTGGCTGAGGAAACATGTGTATATAACTCTAAACCATCGACTGTATATAAAGATGGACAACACATCTTCACGTCCTCCCACGGTCCACAAATGAAGCCAAAATATCCTGGAAACGATCGCTGCCATCTTGTGTATTTGGAGCCAGAGCTCGACCAATCGTGAACTAGTCAACCATGACGTTTCACCCTGTTTCTATAGCATCAAATTACTGATTAAAACAAGAAAATCCAGAAAATTAGCATTAGAAGATACAAGTGAGTTAGGTGCTACCTAAAAATACGGAAAACATCTTTGAGAAAAATATATTTGATGCGTATTTTGACTTTTTGATTTTGTCAATGTCCCATTCACTAACATGGAGGAGGCCGCATTCTCGACCTATACTGCAGTCAGCCACCAGGTGGCGATTGCAACACTGTCATGAGGAGCTGTCATGTCACCAATCCCTATAAAAAGACTGCTCAGTGATAATCATGTAGTGTATGCGCACGATCAAGATTCAGTGTGTATTGTCACATCCTTTTTTTGTGTGTGCGTGTGTGTGACTGTGAGAATCAGACAAATGTGTGTCTTTGCATGTGTCTTTGTGTAGATAACAGCTGCACACTGTGTGATTCACCCACAGCTAAAGTATGAATAGAAATTTGGAACCTTTTCCATGTGATGCCGACTGCAGCAGAAGTTATTTTAACGCCTCACTTTACACTGCTGAAGCACTGAACTTTGGCTACGCAAACAGCACTACAACTACATTTGACAAATGTTGAAATTGACATTGACATTGACATTGCATGGTTCAATAAATATTTGCAAAACCTTGCGCCTCTTAACTGCGGAGCCAACAGAGCCGCGGTGACGGTTTGCGATGCCAGTGTTGAGATGCATTCTGGAGCTTCTCCATTAACAACAGATGGAAAGCCAAGTTTTTCATAAAAAGGGTATTTGAGCCTTTTCTTTTTGTAACACAGCTGAGCCTTGTTTCATAAAGCCACTAACAGCTCTGAATCAGAAAATATGCCCAGAATACGAGGATGGATGCCATCATATCAAGTGAACCGTTTTTTCATAAATAACCAGCTCCACTGTCGGGCATTCATTTTATGAAACATGAAATGAAAAACAACCTTTCAAATTACATCTTTTCTATTTCTAAAACTATAAAATTTGACTTTCAAATTACAACATCTGAATTAGTGTGTCTGCTCCTTTGTGTGCATGGTTGATGTGTCGTCGTCCTGCTCTACCAAAGGTCGTAGGTGATGCATGTGTGAGATTTCTGCTGCAACTGTGACTGGACCATTATCCTACAGCTATGACAAATGGCACTGTGTTACCCCCTCCAACACACGCACACACATCGCCCACCTACACACACACGCACATACACACAGTGGTGTTATTGTCATCCATCCCTCGAGTAAAGCTGTTACCTCTATCAAGCCTATTCTGTCAGCTTTCTTCAGGATGGAGAAAAGGAGCTCCATCTCTCAGCTGATGTATGGCCCACCCATACAGGCACTTGACTATAGCCAATCATATCCCAGTACCCCCCCTCGCTCTCTTAATTCAATGCAGTTGTTTTATTCAAAGGTGCTTTCGTGGATATTGTATTATACACAATAGAAAAAAGAAACAATGTTAAACATCTACAGATAATTTCCATAGACTGTTTATAAACACGTACATAGACTCGGAATTCCGGGAAGTGAAGCTAATGATGAGGTGCCTGAAACCTCTATTCTCCCAAATGACCTGCAGAGGGCGTCACCACTAGTTGCGAAAATAAATGTTGCTCTAAAAGTCAGTGAGAAAATGGCATCTCTGAGAGTTACGAGATATTCTGCCACTTCATAACTCTGTTTAGGGACATTCCAATCAAATTTGGCTTTTACTTTATTCTTCCCAGTGCTTCAAATTGGTCCTTATTGCTCTGTGTTATGATGTGGTTCACTCTGATTGGTGTTTGGGAAGCAGTGTTGCTCTAAGACTGGTCGGTGTGGGATTGAGGGGCTGTTTGTCTCCGCACTGACTTTTTTCTGGGCTCAGCTCTTGGGTTTGCAGGGCTTTCGAATGGAGGATGACCAGTTGGCCCTGAATTATGTTCTCTTCTGAATGTCAAATATGCCTTGATGGATATTTGTTGGTGTTTTTCTTTGCACGAGTTAAATGTATCTGCAGAATTCTGCATGTCGAAATTCAGTTGGTTGTTTATCCCAACAGGTGTAGCTACGATGACGGTGGACATCAAACTTCACTGCAATCGGCAGGATGACACTTTCAAATATTTTAAGCCTGATTTAAATTTTAATTTACTTATTCTAGCACATTCTCTGTCACATTGCAACTTCCTGATGCTGCTGCGGTCATACCAAGGTATATAAAGCGCATACTGAATATTTATGGTGAAGTGGCTTTTTCTTCCCTGACATCTGGGGCGTTTTGAAAAACTAATTATTTTAGCTTTCTTTATATTTACTGCCATGGCTAGGTTCTGGCAGCATTTTCCAATATGTCCAGCTGTTGCTGTATAGCCCCCATTCAGGAGGAGAGAGTATAGCAAGGTCATCAGCATAAAACAGAGACTTCACCTCTCTATCTGGGAGAGAGAGGGCCAGGAGCAGCACATTGATCAAACTGAACAGCGAGTTCATTTATATACACATTAAATAATGCCAGACTTAAATTGCAACCTTGACAAACACCTCCTCTCTGGGTGAAGAATTTAGTTTGTTTGTTTTCCAGTTTTAACCAAACACCTTTTCTAAATGCATCAGTGTAATCTAATCATGTTTTTGCCCTTATATCACATTGTAGAAGTCTTTAATAGAGTCCTTCATGCCAAATGCAGTCAATAAAACACGCAATTAAAACCTAATCTGTTTCTTGATTAATTGTGAAAGGCATATTGATGCTCAGCCTTTTGATTTTCACTCAAGGGGTGGGGGGTTGTCAAAGGAATCTAGTATTATATTATTTAAAATACTACAGATTAATTCACCCACACAACTGCTGACACAGATGTAGCTCCTCGGGTCTGATTTGTCCCCACTCGTATAAATGGGGGAAATGAACCCTTTGCACCAGATGTCAGGAAAATATCCTGACTGTGATACATTATTGAACAACTTCAACGCTGCACTGAGCGTCTCTGGGGGGCTGCATTTGAGCATTTCATTTTTAATGCCGTCTGGACTGCAGGCTTTCCTTGGTAGGAGAGATTTAATCTGTGTGGTCATTTCTTACCCAAGTAATTGTGAAATCAAGACAGGGTCTTAGGTTGTCTTTAATAGTAATTTTGATGTTTGGAGATTCTTTTATAATACATTGATTTGGATTAATTTGCTTTATCTGTAATTTTTCTAGCGATCTTCAAAGTGTGTTCTCCACATGTCACTTTCATGGTGTGGTCCTTGAAGCTGGGTTGTTTGCTTGCTCTCTCTCTCTCTTTCATGTGTGTGTGTGTGTGTGTGTGTGTGTGTGTGTGTGTGTGTGTGTGTGTGTGAGCTCATCTCATCTGAGTGAGTGAGGAAATAAGACACTCATTTCCCAGCCCACACACAATGTACTCCATACAGGGCAGATTTATGTGTGTGCCATATTTATGCATGGAATATAGAGAGGATATTCTTCCCACTTTGAGTATAAATATTAGCCTATTTCTGGACGAGGTAGTGCTTCTTTGACACAAGCATGAGTGCTGTTGTGCTTTCACATGAGTTGATAAGTGGCTTGTCTCATTTCATGCCCTTGGTTTATTTTCCTGGGGCCAGAGTGGTTGTCGTACTGGATGTTCCCTGTGTAAGCTGTCTCTGTATTTGGATAGTAATGAGCTACAATCGTATGTCAAGATGTAGGGTGTAGAGAAAAGGTATAGCAGACATCTTTCTGGTAATACAACAAAGTATATGTTATTTTTGGTAATGTCCCATCCCCATCAGAGCTCCAGGGCTTTCCTCTGAAAGTTTACAGAGGGGCTGTATCTTAGGACGCAAATGTCCGAGTCAGTTACTCCAGAGGTTTTGTGGAACTTTTCCTGCCAGCCCCCGAGGGAAATGTCTGGATAATGTCAGAGGTAGCCCATATGAGCATACAGGGAAACCAAATTGGACTAAAGAATATAAATATAAAAATGAGAATGAGGAGCCATTCACGTACAAAGCAGGATTCATCAGCTTTTGGTGATAAGGGCCAACACCGGAGTTGTAAACAGAAATGTGAATGTATCTGCCTGCCTGCAGCATGCTCTACTCAGGTGTTACTGTTCACCTGAATGTTCCTGACATTTTGCTTTTGTTATTAACGCGTCGGACTCTGTTAATCTCCTGCATTCTGGAGTTCATGTCTGTAATCGCTCTGGATACTCTGGCTGCTCTTTTCTCCAGCTTGTTCCCCTGATGGAGTCAGTTCTTCCATGGCTTTGTTTGTTAAGTCAGTCCCTAATGATACCAGGTTGTTATTACTGTAACCACGACAACAAAGCTTTATTGAAATTGTCCCTTTTACCCAAACTAAACCTCATAAGGTCATTTTTGTGCCGAACCCCATCCAGACCTTAACACTACAGTTGTAAATGAATGCATGTTGCAACAGGGATTTGGAACAGAAAAGTTTCATCCTGCTGATAGAGGTCATGGACAAATAATGTCATTTACTTGTGATGACTTGCCCTCTGTCTTATAAAGTGTTATATATATTGAATAACATATTACTTGGGTGTTGTTATTACTGATGTATTAGCATGTGAAGAGCATTTTAATGATGTAGTTGGCTATTCATCTTTTTTTTTTAATCTTTGACAACTGATATGCAAAAAAAGTAAATGTAGCTGTATAATAAAATCAGTGGATATAAAATTACAATGTTTGCTCCTGAAAATAAAGAGAAGTCCAAGTTGCATAACATGTAAATAGGAGTATCTAAAAAGCACAATATCAATCCTCTTACCTCCATTCCACTGCAAGCCAAAAAAAATCCCTTCGTCTCAATCATAAACGCACTCAATAATCTCAATAATAACCACTGAGGGAACCAGCATCTGATCAATACAGGATGGTGATATTGATATCTTTAACCACTAATGATTTGACTTACAGCTATGCATGACCTTTTAGTCCTGAATTTAGGCAATGACACAAGGTCTGAAGAAATATTGACAAGCAAATTATTTTTAAATGAGAGCTTATTACCAACAGTAACATTTGTGATCAACTTCCCCCCCCACTGGCCTTAAATTCCACTTTTGATCCGTGTTCAAACGCATCATTATTCATCGTCACATCTACATTATATTTTCTATATGGCTCCACATTACCTGCATACACTATGTCTGAGCTTATAGAGCAACCGGTATTTAAGTGCTATTGCTTTGTGGTCTGCGGACTTTCATAATATCCCATTTCCAGTGAGAGCACTGCAGCAGCGAGTTGAGGCTCTATTTTAAGTGCAGTCAGATAGCTATATGGCAGTGCGGCTATATTTAATAAAAGTCTCCCGAACACTGCGCCAATCTCTCTCCCTGGGGCTATCTGGGTTTGACTGGCCATGTCTGCTCCCATTTAATGTGAAGTGGCATACAGAAGACGTGTCATTCTCTTTCCCTCTCTATTTCCCGGAGTCGTGTCCATGGGTGGAGGAAACAAGAGAAGAAAGAGGAAGAGGGGTGGGTGGGTGATGGGAGGTGTGAGATGAATGGGACAAGTTTCACTATCTATTTCTCTGTCGCTTTTTCTTTCTCAAATCTTTTGACCTGTCTCTGCAGATCCTGTCACTTGACTCTCCCTCCGACTACCTCCCTCTATCCTGCACCTATTTCCTTATCTTCACGAGCGCTTCGTGTTCACAATAAATTAAATAAATACATAAGTTTCAGTTTCTGTCTCGTTTGAGCTCCAGCTATGTTTTTGGTTTTTCATTTTCTGGGGGATTTGTAGCCGTTTCTCAGAGCACCTCGGTAGGTAGAGTGTTCATCACACCACCACCGTCGGCTTTTATTTCTGTCTTACTGCTGCATAATCATTTCCAAGCCCAACTCCTTCCTCCTCACACCAGCTTTCCACCCCAAGGCTACAGTTGTGGCATAGCGGTGTAGGTGCTGTGGTATGCTGCAGGGTAATGCAGAGACGAGGACTCCGTTCTAGAAGCTACCGCACAGGCAACCCCAATATACAGTATATATCCAGTACACAGTAGATCAGCACAGCATGGGTGTGAACCCAACTGTGCAGCATTGGCTTGCAGACCTTCAACTTTGTGTTGTGGTCCGGTGATGCTCCACAACATGAAATATCCATGAGTCAGACTGGGCGTACAGATGCCACTGTACCTGCTGAGTCCCTTAACGGGGGGTGTTGAGGGGATTCCAAGAGAGAGCGAGACAGGTTTAAGAGGTAAGTACACCTGTCATCTTGTGCCTATGCAAATGTGTGTGTGTGTCTGTGTGTGTGTGTGTGTGTGTGTGTGTGACTGAAAACAATGCTTTCTGGTGTTGAACAGACGACAGATCCATGTTTGTCTCCTCTGCTCTCAGCTGCTCTTCCCCCTGTTTGCTCTGGACTCCTCAGCTGGAAAACAAAACATTTTATTAATTGTGAGCTGATCACTCACTTGATTAACGGATCATATTCCTTTCCCTTCCACTGTTTGTATTGGTCTCTCATAATCATTCATTGCTTGTTTGCTGCGTAACTTGAATAAAACTTTATATGTTAACTCATCAGTAAACATGACTTACACCGGAGTCACGTTAGGTAGACAACAACTCCCATGATTCCACGCTGCTTCACGATGTCATCAAACTAGGTCTTTTGTTATTGGTATTAATTGAAACACTCCTCCATTTCAACTCTTCTTTTTGTAAACTAAGTTTTGATTAATTACCTTTTTATGCGTGGATTCGACAGTGTGACCATTAGAGAAGGAGCTGTATTAATCATCTAAATGATGTTTAATTTGTGTCCCACTCAGTTGTCAGAGTGAACCGTGCCGACCCAGAGATTTTTGAGAGCATTGAGACTCGTTTCATCACCAAAATGAGTCGTGCACAAAATGAGTCACAATGAAATGTTGGCATCTATTGTCGACTTGAAATCGAAAACAAGTGACATATTTAAAAACCAACACTGTAGAGTAGTAATTGATCAGAGCCATGAATCCTGCGTCTGTGGGCATTAAGAAAGAATAAACACGGGTAGATTCACAATCTTTACTGACAAAAGCACGCAGAGGGTCGGTCGGTTTGTTTTGGGGAGTAGGTGAAGGGTAATGGGTGGGAGAGAGAGGGGTGAGACTGGGTGGTGGATAAAGAGTAGGAAGGGGGATTGGGAGGAGTGGGTACGGTAAGAACTGATTTCACTGGTCAAGGGTCACTGCAGACTCTCTTCAGCACTCCTTGAACCGCTTTAGATTTGTATCACTCGAAACTCAAAACATTTCAAACAGCCATTATGTAATTTTTTATTGAATTGAAAATATATGTCAAGGCAACTTAATCCACCAACGTTGCTCAACTGTAAATACAACGAACCCCAGTTATTGTGTGATGTTGACTTTGGGTTTTGTGCACTTTCTCCCTAACTGCCGGTAGCCCATGCTCTCTGAGGATGACATCATGTTTTTCAGGTTGCCCAGGCAACGTTGTTCCGGTTCCCAGGGGGGGGTGTTTGGGGGAGCACAGACCTGGAGAGCAGATCCACGCTGGAATAGACAATCTCTCTCCCCTCCTTCACCTGACACACACACACACACACACATGGCACGCACACAGTTGACTGACCTCCCTGCCACCTCGGCCTGAGCTCAGAGTTTGTTATTGGCTCAGTTATGATGTGTTGATAGATGAGGCAGATGTGTGTGTTCCCAGCGTGTAGACGGTTCGTCAGTGCTTCGCTCAAAGTTGAAAAGATCTGGAATAAGTTGAGTAAAGACAGTCATGTTGCTTCATGGTGTTTTGGATACTTAAAAATCTGTTATTTTGTCTGGTTGTTTTTTTTAAGGCCATAGTGTGTAATGCTACTCACATATGTATTATCATGGCTTCCACAGCTGCTTTCAGACATGCACTGAACCCCTGACATTGTCCTGACATGTTCCGTTCGGGCTGTATGTGAGAACGCGAATGTCAGAGTCAGTTGCTCCAGACATTTCCCGGATGTTTTCCTGTCAGCCTCCTACTAAAATGTCCATAAAATGTCCGAGTGAGCCCATGTGAGAATACATCCATGCTTTGCATCTTGGGCTGTATCTGTCAAACAGAGGAAGAAGAAGAAGAAGGTAATATGTGTGTGTTTGTATGTGTATGTGGATGGGATATGCTTGTGGAGGAAAAAGCATATGGCAAGTACAAGACGTTCAATTGTCCACCTATTGGTTTCCCTGCTTGTGTGTGTGTGTGTGTGTGTGTGTGGTAGGAAGCATATAGCATCAAAATACAGAGTCAATATGTCTCGTATTACGTGTCAGAGAAAGAAGGCAGAAAAGTGAGATTGAGGACAGCAGAAGGATAGCTGAGGAGGAGGAGGGAGGTGCAAGGAAAGATAGCTGGCACGGCAGAGAGGGAGACGGGAAGGGTAAAGAGTGGCAGGAGGCAGGAGAGAGGTTGGTTCGCAAGAAATGAAAGACAGGAGGTGGAGAGTAAGAAGTCGGGGAGGGAGGGGTGCCGTAGGAGGGGAGGTCAGAGGGGAGAGCAGCAGGTAGAGTGTACATCTGTCACCCTCTGTTCCTCCAGGCCAAGAATGCCCAGGAGGAACAGGGTGGGAGGAAGAGGAGCAGGAGGAGGAGGTGAAAGGTGGCACAATGCCACCAGCGAGACGAGCACCAAGAAACACAGGTCTATATTTCTTTTTGAGCTGGAGTAAAGAAATACCTGAACACTCCCTCTATAGCTCTGAAAAGCATGCCGGTAAAAGTTTTTAAAAAAAATCAATGTTATATGGAATCTCTGAAATGCATAAGGTAGCTGAGTATTTTCCCTTTGAAATGTTTTTCTTTTGTGAGAGATGACAGGGCAATGAAAGAGGTGAGGGAGAAGAATCTAGAGGAGAGAGGAGGAGATGCGGAGAGGAGGGAGGAGACGGCATCGGTGGGAATGGCAGCCGCACAGGCACCGTGTTCATAACTCTACCGAGGTTGACATTGTCCCAGAAACTTATGAATAACATCTCTGTGTGTCAGCTGGTCTGTCTGTGTGTGTGTGTGTGATGAAGCAGAAGAAGTCATGGGCTTAGCTACTGTCTATCGTGCAGGGCCCTGTCTCTGTGAGGTCCGCTGGGATCGCCAGCGAAACCGAAATGACCCAGAAAGACAGGACACACAGCTGTAGAGACGTCGGAATATCAAGGAAGCAACTCAGTTCACATCAGTCCCTGCACAGCTTGACTCTGTCTGCCCGAGTCATTTAAACATTCACCAAACTGGAGAGGACAGACAAGCAGTCATTTAACATTTGTGCTGTGAAATAACTACTTTCGTTATTAATCAGGTGTTAGCTGTATCCCCCCCCCCCAAAATCAATCTTTTGTCACTGTTTTTTCCCCAATATAAATTAGGGCTGGGGGATAAAGCAATAAGAATAATCATCAGAATTTTATTTTTCATTAATAGCAATATAACAAAAGTTCAATATCTCGAAATATTTCGTATCTACTGTGTAAGCATGGTGAGGAGACACAACTTGTTATACACTTAACACTATGTAGTAATGACCATACAATAAATATATGACTCAACACGTGTCATTGAATTTGCAACAACAGACTAATTGTGCATTTGGTCATTTATAGCCACTGAAAAATTCTCAATCTAAATTTTGTCACAGGTCTTTATCCAATATGAAATAGGACTGGGGGATAAAGCAATAAAAATAATTATTCCAATATAAGTTTCATCAATAGCGCTATAGCCACAGTTTGATGTAAATTGATGAATTGATATAAGAATGTTGAGGAAGTATAAGAAACTTTATTGATACTTTATTGACAAGATTATGATTTAAATACATAATTGGTTTAATGTTTGACATCAGATTTGTATGTTTGGCTGTTTAGCAAGTGTTTGTCCTTTTTTTAAACATTTTACTCAGGAGCAAAAATCTGTCTTTAAACCTGAAAGAAATAATATTTTGAAATGTATCGTCATAGTTATCGATATCGACTGATGTGAAAATCTTTGGCCGTATCAGTTTGGCCCATCCCTTATATATAATAAATATAAAATGACCATATGCCAAATCTGAGATACTGGTGTTGTAGATTTTTATACTACAATGCCAATATGATTCATTGATTGAGTTCTAATAACAGATGTGCTACATTCCTCATAAACACATTTGACGACATTGCCAGCATTTAATAAAATAAGCTGTTGTGTGAATTTATCTATTGTACCCAGTTAAATTGATTTTTTTTTTTCTCTCAGTATCTGTTTTCAAAGTAATCACCACCACAGCACGTCTCCTTGATTCGGTCAAGTGTGATAGACATGAATGGCTGTGTGAGGTTATAGTGGGGATGGGAAAGCGATCCCATCTGTGTTCCAATATGTTTGCACATGTCTGGCATAAGGTGTAAGTGTTTAAGATGCATGTTTAGCTATGTGTGCGTAATCTGTTACACACCATTAGATCTTAGAGGTATGTGTTTTTTTTTACGACAGAATGTGCAATGAAGTGACGTCGGTCGAAATGGTGGTTTACGACTCAGAATACTGAAGGTTGAGGCCGGGCTTCAGTGCTGCGGTTTACTGACTGATGCTGTCAATTACTGATTCATTTTGCGTGGTAATTAAATAAATAAATAAATATGAAATACATTGAGATTATTGGTATTGATGGTCCATCCTCTCGCTGGGTTTCTCTGCATTTATTTACCAGCCCCATTTGTTTGTTCAGTTCTGTCGTTTCATTCTCGCTAAATTGGGGAAAACTAAATGATTCGAGGAAAAGCAATGTATTGGTTTGAGTCTCAGTGGAATATGGCGGAAAAAATCAATATGCCAATTGGTTAATTGATGACAATGGTGCCAGATTCACATCACTAATCTTTCATTGCCCAATAATCAAGAGGCTTGACGCACACTGAGGGTGCTATAAATCAGTTTAATCAGATCTGAGACCAACATTAAGTACACTGACGTGGCACCACTACTTCCCATTAATGTGTGCATTGACGTGGGATTGGGATGTGTAACTCAGCACTAATTTCCACCAGCATTACAGCTCAGTCATAGAACCCCCTGCTTTGCCGTGCAATCCTGTCCTGCCAGAGTGCTTACAAGTGTCCGATTCCACCGACACGTATGGGAAAAAACAAAATCAATATGGTGGTTAATTGGTAGCGTGGGTGTGCATGAAATTCCTCACAGTGTAAATGTGATCCATCGATAGATTTAGCTTCACAATAACCAATACTGTGTAATAAGGGACTTTTCCAAAGTGCTAGTTAGGAGCTCTTGGGAATGCTGGAATTATGCCTAAAGTGTTGGGTGTTCATCTGTGTGTGTCTGTGCAGTGTGTTTGTTGAGTATGAAGAACTGTCCCTGCAAAGATGTGAGCGTATTCCTGTGTGTGTTTGTGCAGGTCTGTGTTAAAGCCATTTGATAAAAGGCCTAAAGGTCTAATTGAAGATGTCATTGACTCAGTGGTGCAGGTCACTATCGGTGCAAACTCATTCAGATCTAATTGATGACATCACTTGGAACCCTTGTGCTACAGGGATGAGCAGCATTACAAAAACAGAACAGAATAGAATTCAAGCTGTAAAACGTGTGTACCACATTACATATTTTTTTGTATTAAAACATAAAATCGCCAACATCTTAGAAAAGAACAAATCATTAAAAAAAACTCTAGTTTAAAAAGGATGGAATCTTTGAAGTTCATTACTGGGAGTAAAGCATCTCTTGGAAATAAAGGCTCTCATAAATTAGTGATGACAGTTCTCAAATGTACAGTGCTTTGTTCACCGTCCTGACACTGCAGTGAGATGCTACCTCATTAATTCTACCTAATGCAATCTAATACAACTGTCATATTCTGTCCCCCTTATATATATAAATGGTAAGTGGACAAAACATTAGGAAACGCCTCTCGATATAATGAATTCCAACCATAAACCGCTGCTTCAAAAAGCACCACAGAGTAGAAGAGGCTTTCATCTGACAGTATTCAAAAAAGAAAAGATTAAATACACAGCACGATTGTTATAATGCATTTAATTAGATTCCATTAGTGTTGTACTAAATTAGACACACAATGACTTTGATAGAGATATTTACCACACAAGGCATTGAACATCTTTCTTTCCAGTTTGGTTGATTTCACACAAGTGAAGCGCGCAAAAATGTTAATCAAGCATGTGCACACTAGCGTTTGTTAATTGGCCAAATTGGTCAAAGATATGAGCGTCTGCCCAGAAGTCAGAATTCACAAAGTGTGTGTTGCACATGCAGCAAGATGCGATGTGCAAGCTGCTCTTCCAGTCCTCCGTTTGTGGGTTATGATCAAGCCTCCGGGGAAAAGGTTGTGGGTTGTGCCACTTGTGTCCCTCCAGGACCATGACAAGTAACGCCTTTTAAAGCTTTTAAAGCTGATTTCAAATGTGTTCCCCAATCACTATTTAATAGATGTCATCTGTGCTACCTGTAGGAGAGCGCAGAGTCAAGAGTTTCTGACAAGAACATAATGACGGAGGTGGAAGTTGTAATTACGTGCGTCCTTCTTAGCTGCACTTCTATTTTATTCAAGGGTTAAGGGCAGAGAATGTTACATCCTGTTAAGCTCTATGAGGCAATTTGTGATTTGTGAATATGAACTATCTATATAAAATTTGATTGATTTCTATTATATATTATGTTGAACAGCCTCCTGTGTGATGCCGACCCATTCATCCATTCCAACTTCCTCCTGTGGACTCCTCTACCTTTATATACTACGTCCCCTATTTGCCTTGTTTGCTCCCATCATAATTACTTTGACCGCTGGAAGTTGACTTCCAATAAAACAAAACTATGGGTCGTAATACACTCCTTGCACAAACAACCTACAGGGTCTGTTGTTTTTTTTACAGTCTAGCAATATGCCACCATGAGTCATACTGTATAAGGACATCAGTTGATTCAGGCAGAGAAACACACACAAACCAGATTTTGGACATTCACCATAATTAATAATTAGATACAGTATACATTGTATTTATAGAAAAATGATGGGCACTGTAATAATAAAGTCTTAAAAATTGTAGCACGACTAAAACAGTGCGTTTTTGGATTCTTGACAACATTCACCTCACCTTTACCCACAATCCATTTCCTTCATTCCCTGGAGGTACCCCGTGGTCCAGATCATTGTGACACTGTGTACTGCACCAGAAACAAACTGCAGCATTGTTTCCTCGGAGCAGGACTGTCACTGAGTTTGCTTGTTAGGTGCACACTTGAAATTTGAGTCAGCAGTTCCAATAGGCTGGGGAGAAACTTTAATTCCCATTTAATGATTAAAAACCATCTGTCTGAACTACAATTTTTTTTTTTTCTTCCGAGCAGGTTTTAAAAACATATGGCTTTATAAAATTACTCAATTGTGCAAAAAGCAGAACAAACAAAGACCCTAACCTAATCAGAATATGTGAACAGTATGTTCGTTTTGGTAAAAGGTGCAGGTGGTGATGCTGGGATCGCTACTGAGGATATCTCTCCGTACAAATTTACTAGTGCGTTTTCCTTGCTCTATGCTGTCTAATATTTATGATTACCTCTGCCACAGGGTTTCTGTTGCCTAATGTAAAGCCGACTCTAAGGAATACATATGATGTCATGTCATACCTGTGATCTAACCTAGGATTTATCCATTTGTCTGAGAGTCTACTGCCCTTAAACCTCAATGACATGTTAGATTTCCTTCTAATCTGACAAATTCAAAAGGGAAACTTTTGATTTATTTTCAATGTTCTGTGAAAGTTTCCAGAGTTTTATCAAGAGATGGATGTAAATATTGTCACTGCAAGACACCTCCTAGGGTGCAAGCAAGGTAATGTGGAGCTAACAAACTACTGCCTGGAGCGATCACCTCTCTCCTGCTGGTTTGTGTCCTTGTCTGCAGCAACATTAATATGTGTGTGTGTGTGTGTGTGTGTGTGTGTGTGTGTGTGTGTGTGTGTGTGTGCCTAAAGTCTCTACAGTGCATGAATTACCAACAGCGCTTACCCTGTCAAACTAGGGGAAGAAGAGAAGTAAGGAAAAGCAGAAGAAGCAGGGGGTAATAAGGAGATGAGATAGAGGGAGCACACAGAGGGTAAACAGTGTTCAAAAGGCTAAGAAGAAAATTGGATGAAGATAGAGAATAATGCGGTAAGCATTTTTTTTGTTGTGCATGTGTATGTCCTACAATAGGGACAAGAACAAAACAACACAGGGTGTTTCAAACATTTAAACTGCAAAAACAAGGCTCACACAGCAAAAGCTGGTTCCGTTTCTGCTCAGTAGTCGGAACAAAGATCTGAGCTCCAGGACGACTGCAGTGAAGCCAGCAGTACTGTGAATGTCAATGTATCGATATAAACCCCAAAACAAGAGCCATTCTCTTCAGGATTCACAGCAAAGCAGCAACCTCCATTTTACCACTGAAATCATTTCAAAGCATCCAACACTTTCAAATAAATGATGAAAATAAATGGATGGATGAACGGATGAGTGGGTAGGTATGTAGGTGGGTGGATTGATGGATGGATGGATGGATGAGTAGGTAGGTAGGTAAGTAGGTAGGTGGATGAATGGATGGATGGATGGGTGGGTAGGTATGTAGATGAATGGATGGATGGATGGGTGTTTGGATGGGTAGGTATGTAGGTGTGTAGGTAGTGGGTGGATGGATACTTTATAGGGACATTCAGACTGTTGTGACTGATGCTCCTTATGTTCAGTTTTTATAGATTTTTAAGAAAAATATGAATATTTTTCTAAAAAACTGGTTTGAACCATTTAATGTATGTGTGCATCCAAAAACAGTTTCCAGCTTCAAGAGTATGCTTATTTAGTATTATTGATTTGTTCCGGCTCACTAAAGAAAAAGTTGTCAGTATAAGGGAAAAAGAGGTTCTCAAAGTTTTAAGTCACTAAAAGCAGCTTAATCAATACTTTTAAAATAATGTACTAAATGTCAGTGTGAAAGCAGGGTCACACAGTGATGATCCCACAGAGGATTACCGCCTGAATGTGCTGCTCCCCTCAGCTTAACTGAGCTTTACAGTGAGTTTCAGCTCATTGTTTAGCTGTCTGACCTGCAGCTTTACTGTTTTGGTTCACTCTAACCACTCAGAGCACTTTCCAGCCGCAGCAGGCAGCTCTTTACTGCAAGAAAACACCAGGCAGGAGACAAACACAGTTACCACTAAGCTGGTGGACCCAGTGAAATATTTAGCACCGAAACAGCCAGATATTCCTGTAAGGAGACCAAACACCAACAAACCAAACACATAAACAAGTAAAGGCAGGGAAGATTAGTAGGCAATATTCATCAGGTGGTCAGAGCCACACCAAATTAATGATGATGTTGATCCATAATTGTTGCATGTGGGTATAAGCATCTGTTTGCGAACACTATATGGGAGAGTTGTGTTAACGGCTTGCTGTTGTAGCCCCCAAGTGCCCGAAAAGGTAGTTGTTGTGAGTTTAATGTTCCAGGCAAGTGGAAGTTTTGAAGCCTCCAGTCTGGCATTTTGGCCAGACCAGAAGTACCTGTATTTGGAGAAGCTAGGAGTGGGCCTGACTGAGAACTCAAAGGACCCTACACACCCACGTACACCTGTGACCCATTGGACAGTACAAGCTTTCAATTACACAGTATCCATGCCCCAATGTATACGTGCTTTAACGTTTATTTTACTCTAAATGGAACAATAATTTACAAATTGAACATTATTGGAAAAAGACTCCTTAGGAAAATGTTTAGTGACGTGATGAACCAAGTGAGGGGTAGTGATATTTTTTCATAGACTTCTTTATGCAACAAATGGAGTCGCCCTCCGTTGGTCACTTGAGAAAATACAGGTTTCAGGAACTTTTGTATTGCCTTTACTTTCCGCACCTGGAGTCAACATCCACTTTTATATACAGCTGATGGCTCCAGGTCACCATTGAGATCTCTAGCACTGTCTAACCTATTGATAGAGTGAAGATGCTGAATGCGACAGCAGCCCCACTTTAAGTATTGCAAATGTTATGCCACAACGCTGAAGCCAAAGTTCAATCAGTTTCAGCTTTGACCTCAATTGTCAGTGGCTTTCAATCTGCAACCTGTATTCAGATGACAGCTGTCCTTGATGTACTGTGCAACTCTTCACTGATCATCAGCCTCACGTGGTACAAAAAAAAACATCAACACTTTGGCGGTGGCTGAAGAAGGCGGAGACAGTGGTGGACAGGGTATGTTGGTTGACTGATGAGACTACAGCGGAGTTGGACTCGTGATGTGGTGCGATTCTACTGATTTATATTGAAGGGAGTGCTCTATCACTCTCTAGAGGGGTGAGGGAAAGAGGAGAGGGAGGAGTGAGGTGAAAGTGAGGACATTAGATCGCCCTGCCTGTCAATCAGATGGATTGTTCTTCAGTAAACAGGCTCGTGTGTCTTCGTCGTGGGCGCGACTCACTTGAATTTGCTTCCATTTAGGACTCACAGCTGGACATCTGTTTATATACATGTGTTGTCTGTCAGCGAGGCGCTGTGTGTGTCTCATGTGTTTGTGTGTGTTGATGTGCTTCATCACCCGAATGACAGTGAATGTGTCACTGGAAATAAATACCATCCTTGGTTGTGTTTTTTCTTTTCCTCCTTACCGGTGTGTAACTTTATGTATGTGTATGAGTGTGTATGTATGTATTTGGGTGATGAATAACATATCTTGTGGTGGTGGAGAGGCACCAAAACTGCCTGATGATCATTGTGAACTCACACAAATGCAACTGAATACAAATTTTAACTCGCGCACTCAAATAAATGGTCCCGCATATCACATTTTGGTCACAGCCTGGAGCCCTGAAAAAAATGAACTGACTCTAGTGCTGATCTTTTCAAAAGTGCACACATTTGTACAGTGGTAGCGCCTATACACACACACACAGACACACAGACACACACACACACATTAAAACTCTCTCGTGGCTAAAAGACACATGCGTTAAACCCTCCAAGCAATTAAAGCTCTCCAGCAATATCTCCGTATCCAATCACAAGACTTAAGATTACGGCTGTGACCAATGAGGATAAAATGCTTTAACTCTGTATATCTGTCACATACTCACACATCCATGTTTGGCTAACAGGGCATGAAGATTGCAAATCTCCATGACGAATTGCAAGGCATTCAGGTAAATAACATTTAAGCAATTTGCTCCAACACAAACTGACTGTCTGATTATATAATGTTTTAAATGCATAATTCATTTATCGTCAAAATAATTCAATGTAGTGAAATGATACAGAACTTAAATACAAAACTGTTTAAACCTCATGATGAATTATACAATTATAACAAATAATATTTATTTTATTGAATAATACAATTTAAACAAGGAACAAAAGTAATTAGTGCACAGCAACTTGCATTGACAACAGTTTTTTTTATTAGTGGAGATAAGCTCCTAGTAACGTGCCTGTTTCGCTGGTTTGGCTGGAATAAATTAGCAGATGGTTTGATCGCATCATGTTGCTTTTATGAACCGTTTTATGACACAGAATATCGTCTACAGCTGTATTTCACCAAAGACATTAACTACACAGGTCAGAATATTAGTGTATTTCAGTCAAACAGGCTTACACTACATCTACACACACACACACAGACACACAGAAACAAGATAGCGACCAAGCCGCAAACAAACACATATTGAGCCACGGACACACACACACACTCGTGCTCAAATTCAGGGTAGACATCAAACAACAGAGATCCAGACAGAGGCAAAGGCACATGTAGTGATGCACACAAGGGAGCCACGCTGTGAACATGGCTGGGGTAATGGTGAAGGCTCAGAGGGGAGTCGCCGCAGGCTTACCTTAACATGTATGGTGAGATCAGATAGAATATATGCATGTTGTGTACAAAACAACAACATTAACATGTTCACACGCACTACAGAGATGCGACTGTGTCCGTGCATTACATTTGTGTGTGTGTATGCATTTGCGAGTAGGCGTGCGCATGGTTTGTACTTGGATCTTGTGTGTGTGTGTGTGTGTGTGTGTGTGTCTGCCTCCGACTGCCAGTGTTTTCTCTACTATATGGCCGATGCAGGTCAATTAATAATGCAACACTTGCAGAGGTAAAGGAGGCCTGTGTGTCTGGTGGAAGTGTAGAGAGGGGGGAGGAAGATGTGGAAAGAGACAGTGGGAGACAAAGAGAAAGAGGACATGGGCGAGTGAAGGCGAAAAGGTGGCATGAAGCAGGGACAGCCATGCAGCCAGAGTGGGGACGTGATCTAAAGCAGTGATATTCCACCTGAAGATGTTTTTTCTGGGGTCGCAAGATGGTTGTGGGAGAAAAAAAGCAACATAAAGTATTTAAAATCATATGATGGAGTTTCGACTGGGAATTGTTTTTACCAATAATGGGATCTACTCTAAAGTGGATGTTACTGAAACCGTTTTCAGACATGACCTGCGGGTAAAGTCCAGAGAATCGGGTCCGGACTTCACCTGGACTCTGCCCTTCACACGTGCACAACACAGCGGGAGGTTCTCTGGACAGACGCGTTCACAACTGCATCAAATCCTCTGCATTATTCAGGCAAGAGGTGGAGCAGCCGGTTGCAGCAGGCAGAGGCATGCGTATTAAATCTGCTGTGGAGATCACGTGATGATGTTTACAGCACCCAGACACCGTCATCAGCGTTTATCACCACAGACTCTCTTTGTCAGGATGGGGGAAGCAGTTGGACCCAGGATGCAGAGTTTTAAACAAAAGGTGTCCTTTTAATAGGTGAAAGTCTTTAACAGAAAAAACAACTAAAAGCACACGGGGGGAAACACTGGAGGCTCACAGGAAGAGATGCAGAGGACGGGAGCTCAGGAGACACGGGATACAAAAAGCACAGGAGATCACGACAGGACATAACGACAGGCATTTAGACATCGAACCGACAAGGACAAGGGGAAGCACAGAGACTTATATACACACACACACAGGGAAGGTAGGGGCAATTGAACACAGGTGGAACACATGAGGACTGGTGCAGACAATCACAGAGACAGGAAGCGAAGAAAGAAAACACACTAGGAACAGAAACTACAAAATAAAACAGGAAACAAAACACAGGGAGTGTGCAAAACAGGGACACAGGAAACAACTCATATACAACCATAAACACAAGGATAAACAAGAAACACGGGGTAATAATTAAACAGAAAACACTCTCATAAAGACGCGGAAAAACACAGAAAAATACAAAACCATGACACTCTTGACATCTTGGTCGGTGTCTTCTAATTGACACCGCTCTTTCACTTGGAGATATTTCTTCTTTGTTTGTATTATTCATCTTTGCTTCCGTCACGTGTTAAAAGCATCATCGACCCTCCCAGAGAGAGTCAGTTGATAATCCAGAGGCTCTCACTCCTACATTTGTGTTCACTCATGCACCTCCTCCAGAGAAAATATGGAGGATCTGCAGAGTCCAGAGCATGTCTGAAAGCAGCTTGAGGGTGTTTGTGAGAGTCTGTGTGCACATGAGGTAGTGCTTGGACAAAAGTAGCCTGATTCTACTGTTGTGTCGTGACTCGAAAATGTTGAGAACCACCGATCTAAAAAGAAACAGCAGAAACAAATAGTCACTGGGCTTCTCTTATTGTTATTCGTATTTGCTCAATTAAAGTAAATCTGAAACAACTAATTAGATCTTTAATTTGAAGTTTTCTGAAAACTCCAACTCTCGTCTCATAGCAACTGACGATAAGTGAGCAGGAAGCATCAGTGTTTTTGCTTGAGGGTTCTTCAGGAAGATGTAGCTGTGCTGTCGATTTTGAACTTTGAATTTTGGTTTTAGCATCTTAAAGCTCCCGTCTCCGTTCTCAACTTATCCATGAATGTATGTCGTTATATATCTATCCTTAAAACCACACTGTTCACATGTTATGCTCACATATAACTAAGTACCTTATATGTGTTCTCTTCCTCCAACCAGAACGGACACATAACAAATGTATATAAATGGAAACAGGAGCAGCTTGCCTTTCATTAACGTGCTTGTCATTTTTTTTTTTCTTCCCGGAAGTGATTAATTCACCGTGAAAATAAATAAAGCAGGATAATTAGCAAAAAAAAACAAGTCGGCTTATCATTAGAGGGGGCTCAGCAAAGAAAAGTGAGAATGATTGGATATATTGTTGCGGGGGAGAAGAAGTAAATAAGGGACAGGCAAAGTCAGCCGCAGGGATTTGCAATGGTTGAGGAGAGTCACAGTTGGTAGCTGGGTTAATGTGCTATGCCCAGGTCTGCAATGATCTTTCTTTTTTCAGAACCATTACATAGGAAATGTGTTATTAAACTGCAGCCACCATGTGTAGGCTGACGCGTTCAGGGTGAGGTGGGGACAGAGGCAGAGAGCCACGGGTACAGACGGGATGAATGAGATTAAAGAGGTCAGAAGGGAGAGAAGAGGAAGGGGGGTATTGTCTGTTTGTGGGGATGCAGGAAGAATGAAGAAGGGGGCTGTGATGGGAGGAGGAGGTGGTCAGGGGGGAGAGAGTGGTAGACGGAGGCATGAAGGTAGAAAAAGTATTTTGGATGATAAGAATGGAGCGTCGGAGGGATGCATCACATCGGCACAGGACTGCACCGCTGGAGACGCAGTGTAACTAGTGGCCCGGGATGAAGCGTGGAGAGGAGCCAAACAGGAGAGTGACTGTGTGTGTGTGTGTGTGTGTGTGTGTGTGTGTGTGTGCGCACATGAAGCTTAATATACAGAGGGGAAGGTGCAGGTAGAGAGGATGAATGTGTGTGTGTGTGTGTGTGTGTGTTTGTGTGTGTGTGTGCACGCATGACAAAGGGCAATGGTGCAGAGTGGGAATAATAAGGAGGTTCTTCTTTTGCAGACAATGGGGCCAAGGATAGGTGGGTATGGGTCTTAAAGGGGTGACACACAAGAGGCCGCAGAATGGGAGGCGTGAGCGTCGGAAGACTGCAATGGGGTTGTGTGTGTGTGTGGGGGGTTACGTGGGCGTTGCTTGATGTGGGAAAAGGACAGCTGGATGTACAGTATCAGAAAAAAAAACACAAACCATGCGTGATTGAGGGGGAGGATAATAAAGGGGACGGAAGAAAAGAGTGGGAGGATGATAAGGAAGGGGAGGGGTACTGGGTGGAGGTGGGGGCACGTGAGGCAACGACAGGGGGTGAGGAGGGGTGGGCGTGTGGGACAGACGGGGAGGAAGAGGGAGCGAGAGAGAGAGAGAAAAAAAAAAGAGGACGAAGCATGAGATGCTGCAGCAGAGCTCCTCACCCACAAAGGAACCCCATGCAGCCTCAGCCACCGAGCCAGAACCACTGCAGCTGCGGCTGCCGAAAGCTAGTGGGCATGTGTGAGCGTGAGCAGGTGTGTGTGTGAGCGTGCAAGTTTGTGACTAAGTTTAGGTGTTTAGTTCAGCGTGCGGTGGGAACTGCAGCCTTGAAACCCCTTCAACATGCGAGACTGAGGTTGGAATTTCTGCAACACACTGCAGGTTGTAGAAGTGAGAGAGAGAGGGAGGATGAGAGAGACCTGTATGTGTGTGTGTGAGAGAGAGAGAGAGAGAGAGAGAGAGAGAGAGAGAGAGAGAGAGAGAGAGAGAGAGAGAGAGAGAGAGGTGGACAGGGTGAGAAAGTGAGCGAAAGAGCAAGAGATGGAAAGTGTGAGACAGGGACAGAGAATAAGAGAGTAAGAAATTGAGAAAAACAAAGATTAAACAAAGCGGAGATGAGGTCAAAAGGAGGAGGGAAATAGTGAAATATGGACGTGATGGAGAGAAGGAGGGAGGGAGGCGAGCCATGGTGGAGACAAAGAGTGATAAAGGGCGGGAGGGGGGTTCGCAGAGGAGAGAGGGAGAGACAGAGTTAGGAGATGTAAAGTGAAAGAAATAGATGGAGTAGCTGTGAGCGAGGGAAAAGGATAGCAGAGTTGGATTAATGAAATAAATGCAGAGGAGGGCTCTGGAGAAAAAAGAAGAGATAGGAGAAGAAGAGAGGCAGAAGGAGAAAGAGGGAAGAGATAGAAAGAGGTGGCAGAGGGGGGCAGAGGCAGAGGATGAGATTAATAGTTTTGTAGATCTGCTCCTGTGTTGCTACCTCAAGAGTAATGCCTTTTTTTTCCAATCCTTTCTTCCATCCTCCTAGATTCCTTTTAAAAAGGGTTTTATGAAATAGACACAGACACACACACACACACTCACACACACACACATGTACACAGACGCACACACAATGAATATCTGCTGTGATTCATGTAAGCTGTCGCCATTCCGGTGAGCATTTGCCAGCTCACTAATAGGAGAAATTCTTTAATACTGCGCCACTGAGGATTTCAAAGCCACTTACTGTAGTTCACATGTCTCCGAACGCATTCAAAGGCCCAGGCCCTCAATCTACCGCCATAAATAACCCACAATAGCAGGTTGTTGAATCCGGAGGGGGATATTTGTGGAAGTGTGTGTGCGTGTGTGTGTGTGTGTGTGCGCAGGTAGAACCTGTGCTTATATCCGCGTGGTCATGCGAGAGAAACACTAAACAGTCCCATCTGCCGGAGTTTCTGGAGAGGGAACTTTGATCTCGGTGCTTATGATTAATTACTTCAGCAGCGTATCTGTCAGTGCCACTGAGGCTCCCGGGCCATTCAGCTCAATATCCGCCATGTACAACATCGGCACGTTCAAAGCTTATACCAGAACCTATTGTCTGGGATTTAAAACAAAAAAAGTCTGATAAAACACAGCAATTTAAATGACTTTATTGTAAAATACGGAAGGATTAAACAAGCTTCCTTCTCTAATTCACCCTGGCACCACTCTCGACGCCACCCACGATGCACAGACAAAAAGACTCAATCAAATTATGTTAACGAAAGTTTAAAACATTTATGGCTGATATAGTTCTAAGTGCTGCAAACTCTGCGTTTCTGTTCCTCGCGCTCGCTCTTTGGGGCCTCACCTGCAGTAGCACTGTGTTCCTGCGGCTGAAGTCGAGCGCTGGCGTCATTAATATTTAGCTCCGGAATGCTAATGATCTCTCTGAATCGTATCATCATGCCACAACCTCCAATTAACCTCTCCAGAACTCTATCGTCCCCCACTCCCCACTTCACTCCCCACCTCCGACTCCCTTTCCCCCCCCGCGCCACTCTCGCGCCCTCACCCTGACTTTGGGTCTCTCTTTCTCTTAACTGCGTCTTTCCTCCTCGCTCTCAGTCTCTCTCTGGGACTCGCTGCCTTTGCCTCCCTTCACCTCTTTTTCATCTCTAACTCTCTTTGGCATATTTTGCCTCTCAAAGAAAGTACGTCGAGGCAGTTTCCCTTCACTTTTTTGTGTTTGTGTGTGTGTGTGTGTGTGTGTGTGCTGTCCAAACCTGAAAGACAGCTCCTGCCTTTCAGAGTTCATCTGTTCTGCCGAGAGATCCAAGGGCCCCGTCCTCCATTTGTCCTTGATACATTTTTAATAAAGCTAATCGGAGATTGGTGGACGAACCTCGTCACCTGCCTGTCACTCTTTCACTTTTCAGTCCCTCTACAATGCAGCCTCTGTGTGAGGGGCAGAGAGAGAGAGAGAGAGAGAGAGCAGCATCTCTCCCAGTAGTGGATGTGGTTCAATAAAGAGTGTTTTATTTTATATTTTAGTAATGAACCTTGTCTCTTCACGAAGTCGAGTATGACACATGAATGAATACTTGCAGATTCAAAGCTGAATCTATGTACATCGCAGTTACACGGTGAGTCACCCTGGTGTTTTGTTCGCAACAGTGTGATTATTATCAGTGAAAGGCAGGGGATGAACCTAACGTTTTATAATTTATTATTATATCAAAAAGGCAGACCCCCTGCCACATTATTAATAGTTTCACTTGACTCCGCTGTGTCTTTTCAAAAGAAAAACCTTCCATACCGCCTCGCTTCGCTGATTTACCACAGAACGTAACGCATTCACTGCAGTGACCTTGAGAGCAGAGCCACAATTTAAGCGCATTGTTGCTGTGTGTTTTTTTCTCATACTCATACTGTCGTAGCACAGCATGGGCTGATGAGGAACAATTCTCCTATTCAGCTTTCAGTGGCCGTCTACGTGGCTCCTACCATCGTCTCCTCATCACACCATCCACAAAGAGCATTTAAACAGAGATATCACACAAACAAAATCAAATATGAGATTTGTAATGCAGCTTTGATGCTTGTTTATTTTAAGTAATGACTAAAAACCTTTAAATCTGCACACAAATGAATATTAATAAAATCAAGCACTATATGAAACTCCATTCTTCCAATATATATATACTCCTTTACCTTTAAGAGTCATGCACGTCTTTGGACTGTGGGAGGAGAACCCACCCTGCCACATGTGGATTACACAAACTTCATACAGTCTGTTCTCGCTGCAGGCGACAGTGCTAACCACTGCACAACTGTGAAATAGAGCATTTGTATGAGTCGAAAACTATGGCACTGAGTAGAGCGCATACCTCTGCCAAGTCCCAACTTAAATTTTTATCAAGCTGCACCATATGGCACTCACTAATAGATATCAGTGCTGTTTTTTCAGCACTGAAATTGTTCCCTGTGAATTAGTGAAAAATGCAAAAAGAAAAAGCCCTATCTCGCAAAGTTAAAGAAAGTGATAAAACTAAATTGGAGAGAAAGAATGTTCCTTAGTTTGTGGGCAATCCTGTTGTCAAACCACCCAACAAACAGAGAGGGGTGGAAAATATCACCTCCTTGACGGATTTATTTCTATAAAATGTCCAATAAATGTTTAAAACGGTTAAAAACCTTCACCAGAAATAGATGAAAACAAAGCAGCATTTCCATGCACTCAGGTTTGTGTGCACCCCCTTTGTATAATGTCAACTTTGTGCCGCCAGTAAGTCAGTGACATTTCCTCATGTCTTTGTGAATATTGTTGGAATGACACAAAGACATCTCATCTCTGTCGGTTCTTTAAATCTCTTAGACTACATCCAAACCATTATATTTTAGATTTAGATCACATTATATTTGGTTTATACTGTTTAAGTGTATGGATAATGATTGAGAGTTTGGAACGATGATGCAGACGCCTACATTCCCTTCATGTTTGGGTCTTATACGACTATCGACACTTTTTTGTACGAAAACAATCACCCCTGACCACCATCAACAACGGCAACATCAATGATGACATGCAGGCGTTGCTCACCTTGTTGTCTTTGCTCGCAGCTGTTGTGCATCTTACAAAACCGCAACTGGCTCAATGTGCAGGAGAGGAGCTATTACTCAAGGAATCCGCGACAAATCCCGTGGGCACAGGCGTTCCTGGTGTATGTGAGTTATCATGTAAAATGCATTTCGTTGGTAAGGAGAGAGAAAAGGCTGTTTTTATCGGCCTAATGTGGACATACACTCAGACACATTGCTTTAGAACTCATGGCTCGGTCCCAATGACTGTCGCTGACCCGATAAGACGAAATCAGGTCAGTGTTAAGGTTGTCGCTTCTTCCAAAAATCAAGTACAATCAAGTTTGACATGACACCCCCGCGTAGGCATGCAGGCAGACGAAGCTGAAGCCTTGACATTGGTCTGCTCGTCTGTGCTGCCTCTTCCTCCGCCTCACTTGGGTGAAAAACATGTCAGCCCTCAGGTTTGATGTCATTTAAGAAAGAGCAAGGCGGTTGCATGACACACAGACGACAAACAGCCTTACCTTTTTTCACAAATCTGCCAGCTATGGTGTAGAACCCAAAATATGTCGCTTCTCAGATGCATTGGTGTTGCAATTCTCCGATCAGGATTGCTTTGATTGGGTTTTCATGGCAAAAACAAATTTTACTATACAGAGTATAAGGCTGTATATTTTGAATCCATAAGGTTCTTACAGTTTGAATATGAACTATGAGTGCACAAGTTGACTGAGAAGTGAAAAGCTGCTACACAACTGACTCTTATAGGAAAACCACTGGTTTCAATGGTCAATTAAAAGTTTACTTTTCCAATTTGATGCACTGCTAATCAAGTAGAATCTTTCTCGTCCTTGGTGGCCCAAAATTTGTTTTGCACGACATTGTGTGTGTAAAATTCAACATTAAGAGAAATTTGTATTTTAAAAGCAAAGGAATTATTGTCTTTGGTCTGGTTTTTGTATTCTGAAAACATCTCATGGCTCCGAGGGCTGTAGAGCAGTGTGCTGCCTCAGCACACCCAAGGACACAAAGGTTACTTGCTTCTCAGTAGAAGATAAAGAGTGTATAAAAATAAAAAAAATGATTTGAAGCCTGGACTTAATGTTCTGAGAAACCTAATATCGATTTGATTTAAAGGTAACTTAAAGATTTGTCAGAAGAATCCTGTAAAAATAATGTCATTGCTGTAACTTTTGCAATAATGACAAATTCATAATTCATATTTATTTATTCCGGTTTACCCATTTCTATGCATGTTTTAATGATCACGTGCCACCCCCCACCCCCTCCAACACCTCCCCACCCCGTAATATTTACTTGCCACTTTTTACTCACTCACTTCAGCCTCACTAATGTATTGCTACATACCTCTGTTCTCTTGCATCTCCCCCTTTTTCTCTCCCTCCCTCTCTTTTGTAGCAGTGATTGTGATGAATTGAGTCATCTTAAGTGTTTCCTCTCTTTGTGCATCCCCGGAGGATTTCAATCCCCCACTATCCCCCCCCACACACACACACTGCACTCCTCCCTCCATCTAGTAGATCCCCTCACTGTCTGTGCGCTCATCTCCTCCTCCTTCACCTTATTGCAGTTGTTCTCTCTTTCTCTCCTGCCCTGTTAAATGCCCGCCGTTCTCCCCCAACCTCTTCCCATCTTTGCCACTCTTCCTTTTCTTTCTTTTATTCTGAAAGCATTACTCAAATCACACTGATTCTCTCAGGCCCCTCCACCCCCTCCCTGCAGTAAATAGATAATTTGCAGAATGGCGAGTGAATGGGTATTAATAGTAAGGAGCTATACTGTATATTGTACTGCATAGCAAATTAAAGCCATGACAGTCTATGAGGAGGCTTTGCACAAAGAAACAGGCACACTGGGATACACACATACGCACACACACAAACAAATCCACATCTACTTCTACAGCACCGCGGTCCTTCGTCAAGGTCACGACCTCCAGTTGTTCTGCCTCATAACAACGGCGATGGCAACACTCAAGTCAACTACGGGGAGAAAATCAGAGCGCAGTGTTTTAATCAGCTGCTGAGATGTGGTGCAGCGTGCCACCAGTGAAATGGTGTCACTGCCACCAATGCACTGCATCTTATTATCTCAACTATAAAAGGAAGAGGTGTTTCTTGATGGTTCTGGGGTCATCAGTGGCACATCTAGGATTTTTCTAAAACAGGGGCCATAAAGAGTTCACAATTTACACAGAAAAGGCAATTATATGTCCGACATCTATGCACAATCCCCTGTAAGGTGCACATTTAAGTCATTCCTTATTTACTGTTAGCGCTGTGGCTTTGAGCAAAGACACACATCGTTGAATATAATTTGAAAAATGTTTTCCTTGTTTGTGTAATTCAGAAAAGCCTAAAAAATAAGAAATAGAGAAAGAAAAAAATTAACAAATTGTCATATCTATTAATAGTATTGTAAGTAAGTGATGAAGTGATAAAGAAAGAAACTGACAGTACAGGGGCAGTTCAAAAAGCAAATCAATTTTGAGCTGGAGCCAGTGCCCCCCCGCCCACTGGTGATCAGAAGATCACACAGATTTTCGGAGTAATTGACATCACTGAGAGGAGTTAAGGATAAACTCTGAGGGAAAACTACAGTTTTATGTAAACCGTGCAGAATCTTCTTCAACGGGCCCAGAGGAACTCGTACCTCCCTATCTAAACACTCCCATCAGGCAGTCTAAAGACATAAATGCTCCAACCGTGTGTTTCAAATGTTTTTGGAAATCCTGCATTTGCCAAAACATCAGATGCTAGACATGTTTGGGTAAATATATAAATAAGGCACATTCTCTCAGTCCCCGTTCAGAACAGTCAGTCACATCCCCAGTCGCCTTTATGGAATTTTTGTCACACTCTTGCCTGGTGGGGTTTTTTCGCTTAATGGCGGAGAGAACTTCCGTATGAAATGTATCTGCAGTACAGCACTTGGCGGTAGATGCCTTTGATTTGCCAATCAGGAGGGTGACTTTTGAACGGCCGTCACTGTATGGCAGAGACAGCCAGCCAGAGGGCTGTCAGTGTTCAAAGCCAAGGGCCCTCTCAGTTTAACAGTCTCAGTGTGTCGCTACTCCCACATATCAAGAGATGGCACATCAAGGCGCTGTTCTTGTTGGACCAAATACATCTGTACACGCATATAAACTATATGCACCGAACAGTATACACCTCAACACATAGGCAACGTACACATAGTCACACACATTCACGCTCACGCACACACGCACACACACACACACACACGAAACCCATGCTATGATGCAGCTTTCTGGGCTGGATGTGTTGGCAGATGAGACTGTTTAACACTGTCTCATCTGCTCTCTGCTTTGCCAGCTCTGCTATGGGACGCAGCCAGGTGCAGAAAGAGAAAGAGCAGGAGAGATAGCGCGAAAGAAAGAGAGAGAGACACAGAGAGAAAACAGGGTGAAGTTGTACCTCGTGGCAGCTCACCAGGGCTGGAGGGAAGCGAGCGGGGAAGGGAGAGCATGGTGTGAATGAGAGATGACTGCGGAGAGAGTGAATGCAGAACAAAAAAAAAGAAGTGCAAGATAGAAAGTGAGAGAAAAAATAAAGAGAAAGTCGTGGCCAGGGTGATGTATAATACAGAACTTGTGGTACTGCTCGAGTAAGCAGGTGTTGATGACTGTGAATCATCGCCACTTCAAAAGAGCTGGTGTCAGTGTCAGCACTATTTTAAACTAAAGCAGAGAAAGGAAAAGAGAAAATATGAAGTTTATGAAGTGAGGAAATGCATAAAAAGACAAAGGAGATAAAGAAACATTTGACCCTCATTACTATCTCAACCTACTTTTGTGTTGCCAGTGTTCATGTGATCAATAGTATTTTCAAGGTCTAGCTCCATCTTCAATTAGAGAGAGTTATCTTTTTAAAATGTGTATGAATGACTTAGTCACGTCCCAAAGGCTTGACTCGACATAATCGTTGCTCCTCAAAGGTCAAAGACAATTTCAAACACTAGACTGTGAGCCATGTTCAACCCATAAATGTAGATTTTCTGTTCATAAATCTGGTAATACATTTTAAAATCAGCGTTTCTCTTTCTCATCAAATAGCAGTGATACAAATGAAGTGCTCCACTCATGAAAACACATTTAAGTGTGCAGTTTCACTTTTAAAACTGTTTCCAAACTTTCTCCGGTACATCGTTTATGCAGCACTGTGACATTTTGAAACCCCGATGACAGGTGTCTCAGTCAGATTTGTTTACATCCACCAACCTGTCAACTGGAAAAACAGGTGAGCAAAAACGTGTACTTTAAATCTGTAATGATGTGTGTGGGCAAGAACACAATGCAATACACTGTATACTGTGCATACACTGTTAATTAAAGACCATTTCTTTGTGTGGTTGGGAAGGATCAGTGGGAACACGAACATTCTCACATTAGCCGGGCCAAGTTGCTACCACTGACAGATTCACCATCTACTTTTAGTAACCATGGCCACAGCAACACAGCGATATTTTTAGATGTCACACGCTTTGGATGAAATGATACTTAATTGCATGATGTGATCAATCATAGAGCGGGTTCTGTTTTATAGAATTAATATCAATTCTTAATAAATTGATATCACGAAAAACCTTTAGTACTATTTAACAGCAGAGTGCAGAGGGGCTAATAAACAGGAAAATCCCTTCAGTTTGGATTTATACCTATTATGTTCAGTCAACGATCTCACAGACACTTTGTGTCACATAGTAACTAAATGCTAATTAATCATGTTTTCTTTTCATCTCTGGGAACAGTTTGAACGCTAGGTTTCTGTGACCTTCAGGGTTTAGAGATGTGTATTGTATTGTGCATTCAGCAGCAGCAAACCGCTCGATAGTTGTTGTTTTTGGATGCTTCTCATGGGTTATTTTTGAAAAACGTTTCAAAGGGAGTGCCCGGGTGCCAGCGGCTTACTAGCTCAGAGAAAATAAAAGCTGTAGTTTAACAAGATCTTTGCACTCTACTGGATAACATATTTGACGGAGGCTGGCGGTGCGTTTCCAGAGCCTGCGAGGCTGAACAGTTGAGATATAAGTTTGCCAGATTTTCCCCCTGACAGCAAAACAATGGAATTTAGCTTACAAATCTGCAAAATGACCCTTAAAGGTCAAAGCACAGATTGAATAATAAAAGGCTGATAGGAACAGGAGGCCGTTATTGTTGCACCTGTTTATCTGTGAAGGGATGAAAAGGAAGTGAGGAGAGATGGCAGGATGGCATTGAACCCAACATGAAGGTAAAACGGCTGAATAAGAGAGTTTTACAGATTTCAGACTAAAGTATATTTTTCTCTGAACTGAGGTTGTTATTTGTTGACTAATAACAAACTTAGTAGCAATAGTCTTTGACAGAATGATTTGAATATGACCGTTATTCTTAAAACTCAACATTTACCTTCAAATGTTAGACACAAACTGAGGAAACATATTTACACCGAGACTGTTTTTTATCTTCTTAAACCTTCTCATTGGAGAAACTGAAGACCTAAAACCAAGGTTAAGAAATGGTGAAAGGAAAAAGTCTTGTTTTGGGCAACATCCACAGAAACAAAAGGCTTCTGTGAAAAGAAGAAAGTCTATGAGGCTAAAAAATCTCAAGAGGATTCTTTTTTTTTTTTTACTATGGATGAAACCAGCAGGCCTTTATGTGTTTTGTTCTGGTTTTGTGTTCTGCTGTTCGTGTGCCAACAGCTCTGGCAGTAGTTAAAGGAGAGCTGTGCTGCGCCTGTCTGAGAAAATACTGACGCACAGTCCTCCAACTAAGAGGAAGAAAAGCACTGAATTCATCCTTCATACCTTCTTTCATGTCTTCATCTCGGCCCATTATCTCTCACAATGAATTGTTTAGTGCGGAGAGACTCACTTAGGTCTATCAATTCTTAAAACTACAGGTATTTTAACATGGCTGCTATTGTTGTAACACACAGCTCTCCGACTCAGGATTTCATAACACATTAGAAGTCTTGCGAGCTGAAGTAATGGGTCTGGATAAGAGGATTAAGACATCTACATGTTTAACGTTGATGTAACTCTTATGTAAGGAGGAAGTGGCGAAATGTTGTCGATGTTAAATAAAATAGTGAATACTTGACTATGATACTTAAGAGGGATTGCCTGGAGAAATGTAGTCCAATTCTGGTTTAAACAATTACAGCTGTCGGGATTAAAAGGCAGCTCAGATTTTCTTGGGGACTTTGTCCCAGTTTGTCCACAATATGACGTGATAACTGGAATCCTCTCTGTGTCTATAGTAGTGTATATTTTAATCACACATTGGTAATCCCCTCACTTTTCATTCTGGTGCCACTATTACATTCATAACTGTGGTTGTGAGTTTTTTTTACTAACACGATAAAAAAAGAGGATTAACATGGTAAACATTACCTGATAAACATCAGCATGTTAGCGTAGTCATTGTGAGCATGATAGCAGGCTGAGATTAGCAGTTCTCCCCCCCTCTCTCTCTCTCTCTCTCTTTCTCTCTCTCTCTCTCTTTCTCTGCAGGTATCTCTAACTCCAGAGCTGCAGGATTCAGGAAACTATTGTTATTATTATTATTATTATTATTATTATAATTATTACATTATTATTATTATTATTATTATTATTATTATCCGAATTGTTGCGGTTATCATTAATCGTATTCCATAATTATCACTTATTGTTTTCATTATAACAACTAGTCTGTCAGAGCTGAATCCTGATGGACAACTGTTCCTGGTTTCTCTTTCCTTCCCCTCCACCCAATCTCTCTCTCTCTCTTCTCTCCCCTCTTTTCCACCCATCTCTCCTCTCCTCCCCATTTTTCTCAGCTCCCCCCAACCGGTCGAGGCAGATGGCCGCCCACATTGAGTCTGGTTCTGTTGGAGGTTTCTTCCAGTTAATGAGGGAGTTTTTTCTCTCCACAGTTGCCAAAGTGCTGGCTCATTGTGGGAACTGCTGGGTTTCTCTATAAGTTTTAAGGTCTTGACCTTCTGTGTAAAGCGCCTTGAGATAATGTATATTATGATTTGGCGCTACACCAAAACAAATTGAATTGAATTGAAAGCCCTGTGCCTAAGTACAGTCCCATAGCTGTTAGCATGGCTGTTTAGTTTGTGTTGTAATTTCTCATGGCACATCCATCCATCCCTCATCTATACACTCATCCCTTGAGGGCTGCAGGGGGCTGGGTGAGACGACACAAAGCTCCCCGGCAGATTGCAGGAGAACTTAAGCTACTTTCAGACATGCACTGGACTGCAGACATTTTCTGGAGGTGCTGTATGTGAGATCGCAAATTTCATAGTCTGCTGCTCCAGGCATTTTTCTGAACTTTTCCTCCCAGCACCCCCGAGTAAAAATTTCAGGACATTTTCTGCATGAGCCCATCTGATAATACGGCAGGAAAATGTCCAGAAAATTCCCAGCAAGCAAATGGGCACGTTGATGATTGTTCAAACCTCCCACAGATGCAAAGTTGAAAAGAATGAGACAAAAAGAAAACAAAGAGGTGCGATGGAAATAGAAGACGCTGATCAACATGACAACTTGATTCAAGGGTTTTCATGGTAAGAGGCGACTCTGGTGTTGATGTGCTGTAAACAAGAACACAAGATTTATCCAGCGAATGTATATGTCACGTTCTCCTCCGGACATTTACCTGTTGTGACAATGTCTGATCCGTACAATCACCTGATGCTTTCTCCTGAAAATGCCCAAACCAAAATGTCCCCAAACATTTTAGGAACTTGTGCTTTCCGTGAAATGTCTTTACGAAGACAAACAAGCATTGATGCTCACGTTCATACCTGCCGACAATTTAGTGCCTCCAATAAACCCATTCTGCAAGTCTTTGGACTTTGGGAGGAAGCTGGAGTACCAGAAGAGAGCCCACAGGGAGAACATGTAAACTCAACACAGAAACGCTTAGTGGAACCGGGATGCAAACCAAGAACCTTCTTGCTGTGAGGCGACAGTGCTAAACAGAAAATATGTTAAATTGTGGTCGGGAAAATGTGCTGAATCAGTTTGGAAGTTTTTCAAATCTCTGTTATTGAAAGTTGCAGAAAACACCCAAAAGAAAAAGAGAGGAAAAATACATTTCAAGTTAACTTTGCAAATGTCATTGACAACCTCCTGTGTAAACAAGTTACTGCAGCTGTCTCTTCCACTGAAAGTGCAGAATTACCGATTAATTCACCTGTTCTCCGAAACAAAACTTCACTACAATAAAATCAACCCGCCACCCGGTCTCACAAGGAAAAGCTAGGAGTTATATTTTTTTAATGCAACTCACCTAAAGTTACTTAACAAACAAACCCAACTCCCAGAAATTCAGCAAAGTGCTTAGGGTGCATCCTCAGGCACAGAAGCCTGAGCCTGTCTCACTTGTGCGTTGGGGTTAACTCCAACCATCCACTGTTGTGGTCTTTCAAATTCCATCACTTCAAGGCCAATCGAGAGAACAGGGGTCAAACAGGACACGTCTGTGAACATTACATATACATATATACAGTATATATATACAGCTGACATCCAGGAAATGGTGGTTCGTGAGCCTCGCATGTCTTCACACTCACACATTCATCGGCACACTTGGACAGACACTTGGGGCTGACATTTCAAACTGTCAGGGAGAATGCTGTCAAACTGCGCATTGTCGTGGGACATGTCTGCGTGTGGCTGTGTTTCCGTGTGTGTTTGTGTGTCTGTGTGAGAGCTTGCACATGTGTTTTGTAGGAGTGTGTTGATGTGTGTGTGTGTGCTGAGTGGATATAGTGCTTGCTTTTGCTTGCCTGGGGCAGATTTATATAATAATGCATTTTTATTTTTTTATATAGATATATTTTGCCTACACTTACACACACACACACACACACAAACACTTTCTACCGATTACTGAAACAGACACACACGCTTAGACTCCTCCCACTGCTCCCGCCCACCACCGTCACCACCACAATACACACTCACACACACACACACACTACTCCCCCCCCCTCCCCTCCAAACATACACTTATCGAATTAAATAAAGTCAGCGTTTTGCAGCCAGTCGGTCGTGAGGAAATAAAACACCATGCCATTTAGTGCTGATGAGATGGAGCCTCTATAAATAGTCATTTCCTGCTTGGCTTTAATTAAGTGGCGCTACTGTCAGCTGTCACAGAACACAATTATCAAGCAGACCCATTTAGCAAACTAACCCCTTCCCTGTGTCCCTGTCCGTTTATCTCTCTGTCTGCCTGTCACTCTGTGTGCCCTCTGCTTTACTGCCCATCTTTTTTACCAGTTATCCCCATTTCACCGACTCAGCGTCTTTCTCTCCACATGTGTTGGTCCGACCGGCCAAGAGTGTATACCTTGTTTTATTTCTCTTTATACTCTCTCCAGTCTTTCCTCAGCCTCCGTTTGCTTTGCCCACTGCTGCCTCTCTCTCTCTTGTCTTTCTCTTCTAATCTGCTGCAAGTTTCCTTCTCTGACAGTTTGTTTCATCTCATTCCCTCTGTACTGGCAGCTGCCCTCTACTCCCGCTTCTTAAAGGTGATTTTCTTTTTCTTTTTCCGGTTACCATGTGTGTGTGTGTGTGTGTGTGTGTGTTCTTGTACAACTATCTTTGTGAGGACCAGTTTGAGCCTACAATCTACGGACTGAGGACATTTTGGGAAAGCGAGGACATTTTGGCCAGAACTCACTTTCTGACCCAACTTTAATTGGACTATTTGAGGGTTTAGACTGGGTTTTATGCTTAGAATATGGTTTAGGTTAGGTTAAGGGTTATGGTTAGGCATTTAGTGTGAATGGTTAGGTTTAGGGTAAGGGGCTAGGGAATGCATTATGACAATGAGTGTCCTCACCAAGATAGAAGTGTCTGTATGTTTGTGTGTGTGTGTGTGTGTGTACATGAGTGCACATTTGACCATGAAACTCTTTGTGTGAATGTGCGTGGGTGTGTTTATGTTGTATGTGCATGCGTGCGTATGTACATGTGTGTGTGTGCCTTTGTGCATTTGCGTATGTGTGGGTGCACACGTCTGCGTTTGTATGTTGTAAGTGCTTGTGTTCATGTGTTAACATTTGGCCCTGACACTTTGTGTCTGAATGTGCATGTGCGTACATGTGTGCGCACATGCATGTGCATGTGCGTACATGTGTGCGCATTTGACTGTTAGACCTTGTGTGTGAATGTGTGTGTTTTTTGTCTGTGCATGTCTTTGTGAATATGCATGTGTGTGTATGTGGTGTGTGTATGATTTAATGTGTGTGTGTGTGTACATGTGTGCACATTTGACCATGAGACCTTGTGTGTGTGTGTGTGTGTGTGTGTGTGTGTGTGTGTGCACATTTGACCATTGAAGTTTGTGTGTAAAAGTCCATGTGTGTCTATGTGCATGTGCGATAACATCACTGCTGCATTTACTTAAAAAGGTCTGGTGCAGTTCTAATCGGAGCTCCCCTCTCTTTCTCCATCTGAAAGAACTGAAGCATGTTATTCCCCTGGCACAGAAAGTTAAGAGAGAACGAGGGAGCAGGGGGAAGGAAGGAGGGAAAAAAGCGAAACGTAGAGAGGAAGAGAGAGACGAGGGGATGTGTGTGTGTGTGTGTAAGGAACACACGGCGAGATGGAGAGAGCAAGGCGAGGAGATGGCAAGAGAGTTGGATCGAGAGAGGCAGAGAGAAGGACACTGCAAGGACAGTGCAGAGGGAAGAGAGGGGAGTAGGAGGAGGGAAATGCACTTAGGGACAAGCGACAGGGAGAAACACACACAATTCAGTACATATCTGCAGCCACACAGAGCCGCCCACATGGCTGGATTTATGCTGGGCCTCACATACATCGATGGACAATCAGTCATTATCACAAACATTCCCGGGACGCACAATCCCTCATTTCCACGGACACACTAACACCAACACACAATTAATCTCTCATACACACACACACACACACACACAGTAAAACACAAAGGAATACCCAGAACATACTGTATCAAGCACAAACACTTTATTCATAGGTATACATTGTAGATAAACACACCCTGCTGGTACTCGCACAAAAAACACACACACACGCACACACACACACACACACACGCATGCAGACTCAGGGGAGGTGAAGCCTGGAGCGTCTATGGATTTATCACCCTGAAAGTGTGCAAGAGGACTAGCAACAACAGTTTCTCCCAGAGAGGAAGGACGTCAGATCATCAGATATACACTTGAACACACACACACACACAACAAAGTCACACACACACACTCAAACGCGAGGACAAAATTGCTTAAAAGTGAGATGGCGTTCATCCGCATGTCCACATGTACGCACACATGCATGCCCACGCACACACACTCACACTAAGATGAGAAAGTCCAATTATCAGCTGGCATTCCTCTCTCAGGGTAATTTAATGCATTGGGTGAGAGCTCCTCATTTATGTTTAGTAATTACACTCTCTCTGCTTTACACTCCCTTTAATAAGCTCTAACTTCACTGCATAAACCCTCAGATTACACACACACACACACACACACGCACACACTCTGACACATACAGACAAACACACCCACCTATGCCTGCACAAGAACATTTAAAGGCATACTGTCTGGAAATCACGCTTGTATTTTGACGACACATGAAGGCATAAACTGTGGGTGAGTGCGCACACACGCACACACACACACACACACGCAGACTCATCCTCATCCCTCGAGCGTCACCACCACCTCCAACTCCCGACCTCCTGTCATTTTCCTTCACATTATCATTCATTACATTATTGCACTTGTTTTGGAGCTTGGCAGTTATTCCCCTCTATAATTCATTTCTTCGACTGAATTTTCATCAGGGATTATGTTTTGTGTTATGGAAATGCCTGTGATTACTATTCGTTATGTGGTTTCATGATTCAGAGTCTTTTAGATGTATGTGTGCATGTGTGCGTGTGTGCAGCGTTGTCTGTTTGTGAATATGTGGGAGCTCTTTAATTCAGAATGCTTAAACAGATGCAAAAAAGTTGTGTGCGTGTGTGAGTGAGTGTGTGTTTGTGTGTGAATATTTCTGCCAGTGTGTGCCAGTGTGTGCTTGCATATTTCTTAAACTTGAGGAGTCGTGACTCCATCAGTGACAGAGAGGCAGAGTGTGTGCTGAGACTGTCGATGGAGCATCTGAGAGACCAAATTATAGCTGTGTCATCTGCTTCAGTTCCCGTTTGAGAAAGCCACTGCGTAATCATCCAACTCTTTCCACTTTCTGATGAGATATATACATGAAATTGGTCTCCGGAGACGAGGAATCTAAACAATAACAACTCATAAGAAAGAAGATAAAAGAAAATCTGATTACATAAAAAAGCAATGGCTCCAATAAACTGCCTTCACTCAGGAGAATAGCCTGTTTTGACATTATTATATTTCCCTTTGATACCATAAAACCCTGTCAGCATGTTTTACAGACATTTTAAAAATTATATATCACATAGTGAACACAAGTTCTAACTATGTTTGTAAAAAAATGTTGGCTTCCATTTTAAGAAGCTCCGCTCTCTGTAAAGTATACAAGTAAAGATTTAATTTCCACCAGGGTTCAGAGTGTAATGGCTGATTTAATATATTGGCATCTTGGAGGTGGAATCACTGATTCAAGTCTCTGGGAGACATATTTTAAGAGCATGTTGATCATTATTCTATTAGTAGAATTCACTGATTGGCAGCGGCTTTGCAGTAGTGTAGAGTAGAGTTTGGTATGAAGTTTTAAAAATGAATATACACTTCAATGGAACATGAAATTGTCAAAAGCATCCAGGTCCATGCATCGTTCCGTGGAGAGTGGTGAACATTTCAAATTTCGTATATATCTCCCAATGTGAAAAAAGATATTCCTACATCCTTTGCTCTGCACCAAAAGTTAATGAGTTCTATCTTCCACCAGGTTTTGTGGAAATCCGTTGAGCAGGCTTTGCGTAGTCCTGGTGACAAACAAACAAACTAGATTGCCGCATACCACCACCAAGGCCCAACAGCCTCCTGAAATTCAATCAAGCTGCACCAGGTTCACACTCTCAGAGATTTCAGTTCCCTAAACATGCCTCTTTTCCCACCAAGATCTATGAACTATTCCCGGGGAACTCAGCGAAAATATCAAAAACTCACACAATGTTAGAGAAAGGGATAAAGAAAAATTGCTGGATCTGCAAAATGTAATGAGTTCTCTCTTGGCCCATGTGCCATCAATCCAATGAGTTTTATGGAAATAGGTTCAGTGTTTTTTACGTAGTCCTGCTGACAATAAAGAAACTATTGGACAGGAGTGAAAGCATAACCTGCTTGGTGGAGGTAACAATGCACACAGTTGGGGTTACTGCAATCCGTCATGAAGCGATTATATCATCTACTACTCCTTGTTACTACCAATCTCAACATAACTCACCTCTATTTGGGGATCAGAGGCTCATGGATGCCGTTGTCCTTCTCTTGCTGGTAGTCACACGTTTAAGGATTCACTTTGTTGGTAGTTTTTTGTGGTATTTCTAAAAACATATGGCTTATAGTCATAAAACTAGAAGTTACTATAAATAACATCACTCACTAGACTCTGTGAAATATTGAAAGGATATAGTTCCAGATGTAATTCAAGGCCGAACAGATTCTTCATGTTTCAGATAAGAAATCTCAGCTATTCACTAGTTTTCTATCTACAGACAGAGTTTTTTCAGCCCATGATAGCAGACCATGAGCGACAGTGAAATCTAACCTAAGCTGCCATCAAGTGTCAATGTCCCAGTGCTCCATTACCATACTACATGTATACTGTCTGCTGAGGATATAAATGTAGTACGCTGGAGAAAGAGATGATTTACATGCAAATCCTCACCTCACTTGTAGCCCGTCTGCTTTATCCTACTTTTGATTCACAAAATGATGGAAGTTTCTTTTCTGCTTTATTAAGCAAAACGTTTAACCGAAATGTGGTCCAAGCGCGCCACACTACACTGACTTTGCATCTCAGAAAATTGGTTTGGATATTGTTTGGAGCTGACATGAAGTGAAATGTGAGGAGTGGAAAGAAATCCACGTGTTAAGATGAGTCATATTAAAAATGGAATTTTTTAGGAAGGAGAGAACGCGTTTAACCGTGACCAGAATCATCTGTTACACTCCAACGAGTCAGAGAAATCAGGAGGATTGATGAAACAGACTCATTAACTTTTGACGTCTTTTCCGAAGAATCCTCTGAAGGTAAAAGCTCAACAACTGGAGATTTCAAAGATGTTAATACGCAGTGCTGACTACGTTAAGTAAGGACAAGCACTGGAAAGGGAGGCAGATCACAAATTCATACTTATGAATCCAATTTCTGTTTTCCTCATTTATCCACATTCTTTATTTATGCAATCATTCATCTGTATCGCCCATTCATACACTGTTTTTGCAATTAATGCACGCATCCCGTCCTAATAAGTAATCCATTCGTTCATTCATCCCTCCATCCTTGGTCGTAACAGCTTGTAATGTCCTTCTGTTCGAGCTAATTATAGGCTTTTAATACAGGGAGTAAAAGACAACCTATTTTCGCTTCTTTAAAATGTGCCAAGATAGACACAAACACACTCACACCCCCCGATCCATTCGTTTTTGGCACTCGGTGACGCAGACGTAAAGGGAATCACCTGACTGCATTTGAATAATGCAATAATTTACCTCCTGCCAAAGTGGCCTTGGCTCCATGCCTCTCCCCGTGCCCCTCCTCCAAGGCTCATTCCACTCATCTGCGATCGCTATCTTTATCTTTGACATTAAACAATCTCTGTTTTCAAAGTGTTTCATGTTTTCTCTGCTCTTTAACACACCTGCATCATACACCCACTCCCACCCCACCTTCCACACAACCTCAGCTGTTTTCATGGAAACCAAATACTATTTATGAACGTTAATCAATCAATTACAGCTTATTCACGAACGCCAATGTCAAAATGAAATTGAGGGTATAAAATTGAACTCTCTTCCATTTAATGTTTTTTTTTTAATACTCCGCCAAAAGTGGAAATGGACTCATACACACATGTACATGCTGGTCCTCTGCACAGATAACTACACACACATTTATGTGAACAGTGTCTCAACGTGCGCTCCTGTGGGAGAGGGGGGCTAATTCTGTCTAATAGCATGGCTACCCTTCATCTTCCCACTGGGATTCTGGTATTCAATTACCACCGGTTTATACCTCTCAGTCCTCTGCTGCATATATCGCCACTGGTACCCACATATTAATCGAGCGTCTTATTACAGCATTTCTAACTGTGACATGTTCACATTTGACATTTCCTGCTGCATGTTTATTGCTGTCGCGGTATGAATGTGTAATGCAGCCCAATCAGAAAGTGTCCATGGGAAGGACTTTTGACTGGAAACAGATTTGAGCCATGTTCAGGTTGACATGGTTGAGTGGAGCGCTGCTCAGCTGAAAAATACACACAGACAGGCAGCGTGCAGAGGTGGAACTTATTAGTTCCAACTGTGGGCTGTGCTGTTTCACTTCTCCACTTCAGGTTTCTCTCCCTCTTTCCTTTGTGTCGCGCACCCCCTCTCCTTCTCCCTCTCTTGGGCATTGATAAATATCAAACACACCCAGACAGGAACGCACACACACACACACACACACACACACACACACACACACACACACACACACACACACACCTGTAGCGCCACACTGGCAAACTGAATTCCATAAGCAAGTGAGCTGGCTTCCTCTTGACTGTTTTCAGTTTAGCCAGAGTCCAAGTGGCCTTTCAAGTACTCCGGCTCCACTATGAGGACTTTTCAAAGGTCTGCATGAAGAGTGATGTACTAACAAGTGTTTGAGTGCGACTGCTCGGTACACAGGGAGGCTCCTATTAAAGCATCCCCCGGTCCAATTTGGGTTCAGTTATTAAAATGAAAATAAGACATCATCTGCAGACAAGTTGTGCCATGAGAAATCTGTCGACACCTGTCAACAGCAAACCCAACCAGTAAGAGCTGAGACCGTGTTTAATGACTGTGTAGCTGTCATGTACTGTCAGTCTGTAATTCCTCAACGCCATTCTCCAGCGAGCTGCGCTAATGCAATCAAACGACAGTGTAAATAAGATAAATAGGACAACTGCACATTTATTATTTATTTATCCTTTTTGTGTCTGGATCAGAATTTCCCTCATTGAATCATTCCATACAAATTCACTTTACAAGGGAACAAACCAACCTGTTACTATCAAGCAGTTGTATAAATCGTGATGACTTTAACAACAGAGCATGAATTTTAACTTAATTTACATGATTTAGACTTTTTCTGCTTAAAACATGCAACATTTATTATGAGTGTCCACTGTTCTAAAGGCTCCTGTACTGTCGCAGCTGGTTAACACACTCTTTGCTAAAACCAGTAAATACTGAATGACATTGATTAAATACAACTGTGATGGCCACTCCGACAGAACAGAACCAAATGGCACAGACGTAACTCTTCCTTTGTTTCATTGACTTACTTTATTGTTTTATCCCAGCACTCAAAATTAGAGCCTGACCAAAGGGAGCCAATGTCGATACTAATATGAGGTTGTAAAAAAAAACGTATTGTAAGTAACTATAAAGAAAACTGAAATACAGGACTACAGCCACATGTATGGAGCTTGAATTGAAATATTCAGTAAAATAATGGTTTTCATATGAGGGTATATTATCAATTATGAACGCCTGTCTGTAAAATATATATTATCTGCAAACAGATACTTGTCAGGCTCTAATCAAAATGCACTAGCATAAAATAACTGGATACAGATGCTGACTATATATAACACACTCAATCTTTAATTTGTCTGAGATGTTGCTCTTCTCACACTTTCTCTTTTTCCAATCTATATTCAAGACTTGTCGAGTTTTTTCTTTCAGGGATTATCACTAATTATCTAATCATTTCACCTGCTTTTTGCCGCTTTTCACATATCACTTGCAAATGGTGGAAAATTACCTCCTGAAAATCTGAGATGGCAGAAACACACATTTTCCGCACAGTAAAACTGCAATGACTGGAAAGGCAATTTCACCGGAAAGCTGCTGCCTATACTATTGATTAAATCCATTGCAACCTAACGTGGAAAGGTAGATGGGGATAAGGAAAATGTAAAATACATGGGAATAAAGGGCAGATGTAGAAACTACTAAACCTCTGAAGTGAGTGTGTTACATATGTATGTCTATAGGATAAATATATAAAGAATTAGATGTATGTGGAAATAAGATTTTTGTATTTCCATGTATAAATTGCCTCCTTCTCTAGACCACTGAATATTTTGTTTCATATTGCAAAAACGAATAGGCTGTGATGTCAAAACACTGTTTAATTTATGTTGTCTATTGTGAATGTCACTGTTAATGTGCAGTATACACTCAACGAGCACTTTATTGGCAACATTTCAAAACATTTTAGATGATTATGATTAAAATAATCATACAAACACAACACGGATTGCTGTTGTTCACAACACATTCAGACATTATGAAGAACAAATATTCCCACTGATGAAGTGAGTGCTGTGTCCCGAAGTAAACCTTCACATGTTTGTGCAGCAAAATGAATAACACAGCTGAAATAAGAATTACAGTGAGTGGATTTGAACCGGAAACTTCTCATCCTCCCATAGCTGCTTGAAAATGGAACAGCATGAGGCTGTTTGACAAAGTCTTTGTTCGGTTGGACGTCTGCAGACAGCTCACCTTCCCAGTGGCCACTCGTCAGCTGACTTGAGTCACTGTAGCGAGTCGATTCCTCTCTAACTCTCATTCCCCTCACATAATTATTTTTTTCTGACGTTACCATTTCTCAGACTTCAGTCTTTTTAAGCTCATCATCTGTGACAGACGTGATTCTTGGCCGTTTGACAGTTTTTTTTCTCCCCCCCGTTCATTTCTGCAGTCAGGACAGTCAACATTTCACTCGTCGTTAATTATTTCCGTTATGTCCTCTGTGGCAGCTGAACACGAGACACCAGACGTCAGAAAGTCCCACGGCTTAAATTGGACAAACCAAAACACTTTTAAGGCTGATTAACTCCGAAGGACTGATTTGAAAATACTCACTAGGCTAGCATCACTAAGGCTACAAACAACCCATGATGCAACACGATGTAAAAGACCGTACTTACTTGCACTCTCTATTCAAACAAGAATATCCGTTGTAGTGACTGAACACTAAATTGTCTAGTTCTGAAATGTGAGACAGTCCCAATTTTTCAAACCTCAGTTTCAGCAATAACCATTGTCTTCTAACAGGAACAGCACAGAAAGAATTATCAGCATAGTTGGTTTTTTTCCCATTTATTTAGTGAAGGCAATGTGCAAAAATCCTTAGGCACTGCGACTAAGTCTTAATTATGGTATGGCCACTGGTCTACGCTGAACACACTGTCATGTTCATGAAACCAATTTAAAATGACTTTGCTTTGTGACATGGTGCATTATCTTGCTGTAAGTGCCATTAGGAGATGGGGATGCACGTGGGCAGCAACGTAATTCAAACCATAATTGATTGGTATTAAGGGACCAATGAGTGCCGGGAAAACATTCTGCACACTATCACACCGCTTGGGAAGAAATCGTGTGGACATTTTCCCTGGCGGGAAATAAACTTGTGACAGCACCAGTGTCACAGATTACATGGGACATTTTGCAAGAAAAGACGAATGTGTGGAGCGCTCGCGTTGATCTTTGATGTTAGATTTTGCTGCGGGCAGCCTCACACTCGTGGTGCATTTGAAGGTGTGTGTGTGTGTGTGTGTGTAGATTACAAATGTTACCTCCAGATGTTGCTAGGTACATCAGAATAAAATGACTCATCCATGTTAACATGTTCCCATTTGGTATTCAGGTTAAATCCGAAAGACGCTTCTGCTTTTCGCTTTGAAACAAAATCATCCTCACATGTTAAGAATTCACTACGCTGTGATGTGACTCTGTGACCCTGCTGCACGCAACATACACTTTCAGTTTAATACTGTAGCATCTGAATAGGTACTGATAATAAAATATTGATTGTAAGTGTAAATTTGACAATTATTTTACAAATGTTTAGTTTATTTGATGAATGTGGCTGCCACCCACTGACAGTGCACAGAGATGAACGACATTACAACCCTAAAAGTGAAGCCAAAGGGTCTCAATTGTCTCCTGGTGATGGGCTGCAGTATAGGTTATAAACGCTGCCTCCTCCATGTTAGCAGATGGCAAAAGGACCAAAATTACACGCGTCAAATACATTTTTCTAAAAGATGGTTCCTGTCATTTTATGTAGTTCTTATCACAATGAAGTGTTTGTCCAACTGCTAATTTTCCAGTAAGTTTGGTTGTAATTGATTTTTTGGGATGCTATAAAAAGAAAAGGTTAAACGTTATGATTGACAGCTGAGACTCATGACCAGTAACACTGACTACCACGGCCGCCATGTACACCATTATTACCAAATTGGACTGTTGACACTGAACAGGTTGGGTCCACGGCTTCCTGTTGATACCAACTACTGAACCGACGGCCCGTGTACCTCAGCGGAAATCCAGATTCATCAGACCATAGTTTGTTTGTTTTTTATTCCTCCAGTTGGTGAATCTGTGCCCAACGCAGCCTCAGATTGCTCTTTATTGTCCGACAAGGGTGGAACCTGACATGGTCTTCTGCTGTTGCAGCAGATCCGCCTTAAGGTTCGACGTGTTTTGCTGTCTGAGATGCCTCCCTGCTCACCACTGTTTTTAAAGAGTGGTTATCTGTCTTACTGTAGCCTTCCTGTCAGCTCTCACCAGCATGGCCATTCTCCTCTGACCTCTCTCATCAACGAGGTGTGTGAGTCCACAGAACCGCTGGATGTTTTCTGTGTTTCGCTCCATTCCGAGTAAAAACACTTGACACTGCTGTGTCTGAGAATCTAAGGCGAGCAGCAGCTTCACACATACTCCCATCACAATTCTGGCACCAGCAATCATGCCTCAGTCAAAGTCACTGAAATTCCCTTTTCATCCCCATTCTCATGTTTGATGTGAACAACAACTGAGTCTCTCCATCTGTGTCTGCACGATCCCACTGCTGCATGATTGGCTGCCTGAGTCATTCTATGAATACGGAGGTGCTCCTAATAAAGTGCTCAAGGAGGGTAAGAGTAAATCTACTCCAGCAGTAAAATAAGACCACTTAAGAAAGCATAAATATTTGAAGTACAATCTGCCCCGGTATTATTATATAACAAGATTTTAACTGTCCAGGCACAAGAGTAGTTCAACCTTTATTTCCTACATCAGAATGGTTTAAACATACAGAGTTCATTCAGAGTGTATTCCACTGCAGGGCACCCAGGTGCTCCGTTCTAGTTCCAGCAGAGCCGTAATTACAAACACAGAGGCAATTAAATCCATGCAGGATGGTTTGTGTGTGTGTGTGTGTGTGTGTGTGTTTTGCTTCCTATCTTTTAGGGTATTTATCTCCATTTTAGTTTAACTAATATATTGAATGAATGACTTTTTATGTTAATATGAGTGAGTGAGTGGGTGAGTGAGGATTTGATCCATAGGACAATTGAAATTCTAATCTTGTACGATTGTGAATTAATAAAAATAGTCATTAAAATTACAATATCAACAGAACAGAAAAGAGGGAGAGCTCTGTAGACCCCTGCTGCAAGCAGTCAAGTACCTTCTACTATGATAGTTAGAGGGAAAATAAAATCAATTCACTTAGCCTGAGGTACAATGAAGGAAAGAGTTTGGACTCATTTTGGATTAAATAATCTCCCTGGAGATGGTGGGGCTTGATTCATAAAACGTGATGATTTGAGGGGAAACTATGCTCTGGTTTTTAGGTGAAGACGTGAACCAAACATTGGCATGTTCTCGTCTTTTTAAGTCCACATGACACAGAGCAACAGAATCATGCATTTGGACACAATCATATTTCTGACTGCATGTAGACTACGACTCCAATACTTAGTCTTTTTAGCAAAGTTTCGACAAGGATACGGAGAAGTCAACCAGGGGAAAAACTGCAGAAACATTTGTGCTGTTTCATTCCAAATGCGGTGGCCTCTGGAACATTAATGCCACTATGTCATCAAATACAATGATATATATATATATATATATAAATATATATATATATATTCACTTCTTTCCATAATAATCAGACCAAAGCTTAAACCTGCAGCCTCTAATGGGCAACCGTTGAGTGATCTCTCTAATTTTACCCTTTTTCCTTTCCAACCATCAGAGTAAGTAAGAATAAGTATTACAGGTGAGGGCACTTCTCAGTAACCAGGCCATTAAAACGCGGCCCCTTGGAGAAAACACAGTGTGGGTGAATTATATTAACATGATGTTCCTTATTAGCAGCGTGACACTGCTGCAGAAGCCGTGCTGCACAAGCCGGGCTATTGCTTGGAATTTAAAGTTAAGTCTTAAGCCTCAGCATGACACAACAAATACGTGCTAGCAGCGGCCGGCTGCTTTGAACCTTATCTAAACCCTTCTGTGTAACTGAGTGAATTTTAAAATGACCAGAAATGACTACAAATTGTGCAGTTTGCAATCACAACTGCAGCACATTTGCGTAGTGGAGATGCTTTCTCTCTTTCTCCGTCTCACTCTCTTTAGAGTCCCAGAGACAGTGTGAAGAAGGGGGTGTTATCTCCGGCAGAGCGAAAAGGGGAGATGCTTCTCACTTCACCCCTCCTCACATATACCTGCCCTGTTTGCAGATAGATAAGGGTGTAAAGGTGTGTGTGTGTGTGTGTAGTGTGCGTTGGCATGTCTATCTGAGTTGTTGCTTTGAGGAATGTCTCCAAGGGTGAATGTGCAAGTGGGCAGGCACGCACACAAGATAATTCAGTCTTCTACAGCACAAAAAGTGTCATAACAAATTAAATTCACCAGAGGCAGAAACTCCTGGGCTCAATTTCAACTCAATCCTAAATCCATGAAGGAATATGTAAATATATGCATCGCACATAATATTACAATGCCGCGCTGCTCCATCTAGTTGCAAAATACACTCACATCCAGCATCAAAGTGCTTCCAACACAGCAACCCAATTAGTGTTCGATTCAAATAATCTACCACCACTGCAGTAATGTTAAGTTTCCCACACCACACACAACATTTTACTTACAAATTCAGCCATCAGAGAGGGAGTTTTATGCCCTTTTTGTACTTGTTAACTGCACAACTGCGACACTTTGAAAACTATTACCCATGCAGGCAATGTTTGAGGCCGATCCTCGAGATCCAGAGGTGCTAAAGCTGCCTCGTGCACAGCTGGATGCCTCAACACATGCCTATAATAAAATAAATCCTGGGAAGACCCATGAGGGCTGGGCAGTACACCGGTGTCATGGTCATCAGCGGTGACATAGTGCACCACGACATGGACAATGCCTTAATCACCTTTATAAATAAATAGCATAATTATAAAAATTCCTATTCCTAAGATGTGGTATGAATAATTGACCTTTTATGGAATATCTTGTAGAAAAGTAAAAAGTTAAACATAATTGCTATATAAAGCTTGTGTCTGAGTCCGACTGGGACACAGAGGAAACCAAAGGGAGGAAAACTCGTTCCCCAAAAGAGGGCACCTCTATTGGATCGTTTTTAAAACATCATCCAACACGGAGCAGGCAGTATTATTCAATAGAGAGCAGCTTGGGATGCATTTCTCTGTCTGAACCCCTCCAAACCCGAGAGAAAACAAATCAAGCCCGACCAGAAAGGTAAGCTTTTCAGTGTTTTCCTTTTTTCCTGAACCTGACTTTAGCCCAATGCATTTAATGTAGCTATATAAAGTTTGTGTTACCCAATCCCTGACACCTGAGTAGGGCCATATACGACAACACAAGTAAGATATGGAAACGTATCACTAGACAGGACGGGCTTCGCCTCCCAACACTCGAAAACAAATGAATACAGTGATATAATCCTGTCACCTTCCAAAAAGGGAAAAACACTGTGATATTAATTTTAGGTCATATCACCCAGTCCTACCTCCCATGATTAAAAAGATTGGGTTTTTAAAGGTTGCGTAAGGTGACCGTAAGGTTGTTAATTGAGCGGAAGCTCTGCATGTTGTAATACGCCACCTCTGGCTCCGTGAATCACTCGGCTGTCAATGATGTAATGCCAACCTCCTATTATCTAGTAGCTGCGCATTGTTGGGATTTGAATGTGTTAGGCACAATTCCAGTGCAGTCTTAAATCATCACGGTATCATGTTGTACTAATGACTTGAAAAGTTGTCCGCTCTCTCATCTCCATTAATGGAGCAGGCGTGCTCAGATAACACGTGACAGCGTTCACAATGCTCCAATGACAAATCCTCGCCAAGGTGTGGAGTCACACTGATGCTGCAAACCCAATACGACTGATTAAGCTCACACTCAGTCAGCCACATATGCACACATGCAGAGTGCGCGTATGGGGAAATACACACATGCACATACAGTAGAACCAGTCACACAAGCACACACGCACACACACACACGTAAATCCTTTCTAATTTCCCTGTGACCTTGTGTTCTGCTCACTGCCTCTACCTACGTTTCCTATCTATCGGCTGTGTGCTGTGAATTTTCTGTTAATCATTCATTGGTAATTGGTAATTAAGCTGTGAGATAACACTTGCTCTTTAATATGTGACGCATACAATTGATGGCATGAATCAAAATTGTGCACGTGTGCCACTAGTGTCGAATTATAACCTGTCCTCCTTCATTAGCCTTCAATGAATGACAGCAGGGGTTTGGCCCTTTGGGAGGATAAAGAAAGAAAGAAAGACTAGACCCCCAAATTTATAAATAAAGAACGAGGATATTAATGTTTAACACAAAGAGAAAATAGTGACAGATTCAGCGACTGATAGGAGAAGTTCAAATTAAGGCGAGAGGGAGGCGGGACAGGAGATACTGTAGGTGGTTCGAGGACAAACACAAGAAGCGGAGATAATGGAAAGATAAAAGGACACGAGAGTGGAGGAGAGAAGTGAGGAGAGTGTAATTAAAGATTTTAAAAAGTGCTGGACAACATTAAGAGGCAGCAACTACGCTGTAAGCACCCCCAAAAAACACTAAATTCTCATATACAAATTGCATTCATCAGTCTTGTTGGTCACAAGCAAATAATCTGCAATGTTTCCTTTAATTACAAAGGAGGAGGATTCATTTTTACGTTTTCAGAAGCAGCAGCAACAGGCGTGGAGAAAAAATTTAAATTAGAATAAAACAAGCAGTGATATCCACCATTACTGAACAGATGAAGAAAAGAAACAACACAAAAGGAAAAGTGCTGTAGTTCATTGTGACACAAAGACAGGCTGCTGGAAGTGGACAGGAGTTAATCATAACACACATTTCTTACCCAAAGGGAGGAACAAGGTTTGGCAGCAGTAATAAATAATCCCAACCAAGAAGCTTTGATAAGTCGGGCAAAGCTCGGTAATTGGTGCGATTTTGTAATTTGATCAGCCAGAAACGGCATCTGAGGTGACCAATGAACCCAGAACTGAAACTAATGGGTGAAATATATTTTAGAGCTCATGAAAAATTTGGGGAAAAAAAGCTCTTTTTGGACGAGGCGAACAAAACATGTAGTGATTTAACACAAACTAAGTCTTTCTGCAGGACTTTTCTTTAGCAGCACGCAACAGTACACGTGTGTAGATGAACCAATGTGATCTAGAAACGTTTATTTCACTGAAAATTGCTAAAAATAAAATACAATGGACTAACGAGTAGATGTTAATTTGTTCTAATTTAAAGTCAAAGTCAAGGCAGTTGTGTTACTAGAATGGAACTCGGTAGAGCACATACCTGCACCAAAGCCCAACAGTCCCCTTAAATTTAATCAGGCTGCACCAAATTGCACACGCTCATAGACATAAGTTCCCTTAATGTGCCTGATTTTTTTTTCATCAAGATCCATTAATTATTTTCTGGGAAATGGGTGAAAATGTAAAAAGAAAAACGCCCTGTTGGCAAACGCTCGCAATGTTAAACAAAGGTGAAAACAAAAAACCCAGGATCTGCCCCTTTGTCTACGTCCACGCCAAAATTTCATGGGTTCTTTCTTGGCCAATTTCCCATCCTTACACAGAGTTTCATTAAAAATCTGCTCGGTAGTTTTTGCGTTGTCCTGCTGACCAGCAAAGCAACAAACCAGCAAAGCAACAAATGAGAAATAGCCTCCTTGGCTGAGGTAATTAACCTATAAGCTCTCTCTTGCAAACAATGCATTGATCACGCGTCTGTGAATACATAAATACATTGGAGGGAACAATATTTGCAGGGTGGACATTCTTCTTTCTTATGAGCAATTTCCTAATTAACAAATTAAAATGTCAAAAAGATTTGCATTCAGAGAATATTCCAATTATTATACTTTTATCTTTTAATAGGTACAACTACTTTATGACAATTTAACCGACTCCTTTTAGCTTGTTAGACTGGAACACACCAACATCCTGAAACATTTGAATTTAATTATTTAATGGGACGGATACAGATACAAAGAGCATCACCTCCGTTCACCCCACAGGAGACAATGAGGCTGTTAAATGAAATGAGTAAAGATCCCACTGATGGAGCCCGAAAGCCTTGGGAGTGACAGACGCCTGTTAAGCAATTGGAGTCAAACATGTACACACAGCCCTACAACACACACACACACACACACACACACACACAGACACACGCACACACACACACTTTCTCATCTCCTGACACTCACAACACTCATCTGACAGTCAAACGCTGTCGACTGACAGCTAAGACACGCTTCTCTGACAGATCAAACCTGATTTACAATCCATGTGCTCTGTGTGTGTGTGTGTGTGTGTGTTTTTCTGTGAGGAAGTGATGAGCGGATCGAGGGAGTTAGGGGTCAGAATTGTAAATTTGAAAGTGTCACATATCATGTCATCTATCCAGCAGCCCCCCTCTCTGCCTCACACACACACACACACACACACACACACACACACACACACACACACACACACAGACACACACACAGACAGACAGTATCCACCCTTAACCCTCCCACACATTCATTTCAATTTCCAGCCTAATCAATCAGCCCATTCTTCCTTATTGTGCTTCTTTCTCTCTTGTTCTTTTCCATATGTGGAGTGTGTCCCTGTCATCCCGTCATCATTAAGCACTGGAGTCAGTCCCGCACACAATCTGTCCCCAACACCAGATGGGTAACAATAGCAGACACCTTTGGGCTTCATTGTGGTCCCAGGGGTGTCAACCTAGTCCCAGGGGTGTCAACCTTGGCCATTAAAAATCATATTCATGTACATATAATTTACATTAGCAAATATGCTTTGTAGGAAACTATAAATTTCAATGATTCTGTCTGGATTTTTTAAATAAAAAAGAATAAGATGATGTTTGTAATGAAACGGAGCAAAACATTTTCACTTGACCTGTTTAATTTCTCTTCACTGAAGTACATCTACAATTGGCAACTAAAGCATCATCATCAACATTTTAATGTTAAGGACTGAAAGCACTTGGTTAAGTTGGAAATATTATTGTTTTGGTTAAATACTAGAAAGTGTTAAAGGAATAATGTATAATTTTGTGGAAAATGCTTAGTCGAGTTATATAAGAAGATGAATACTTCTCTCATATCTGTCCATACTCCCATATATAAGCATATCATTTTGGGGGCCCATGCTAAAGTCCATATTTGGGAGTAAAAACCAAATCTGAAAGAATGGAACTTGACTTCAGAAAATACACATAAATGCACATCTTTTCTGCATTGTTCATTCTGTAAAATAAAAGTTTTAAGTTGGCACATATCAGCAAACTTAACCACTGATACCATTCTGTCTGTGAAAGGCTCATATCGAATATTTTTTATTGGACAACTAATAACTCGGCCGGGCTCTACTAAGCAATATTATTACTGTAACACTATCAGACTCACGATGGACATTTAAAAAGAAGAATCAAAACTGATGCAGCAGAATCAGAATGAGACATTTTGTCTCTTTTACTCCTTCCTTGTTAAAACCTGGCTAATGTAGCAGAGATGAGGATGATTTACACTGGTCTGATAACAACATTTCTTAAGAACTCCTCTCCCACACATTTTTCTCATTTTCAAACTTGTAGTCTTCAGATCCGAGGGAGCCCGACAGAAGTGACACTCTGTAATTAGCTCACTAATTAACACAACATACAGTGCCTTCATTGTTTAGTCCGTGCTAACAACACAAAGGGTGGAAGCCTGTTTGCGTATAAAAAAATGCTGCACTTTGTTCGCCCAGCTAGCCCCCCCCCTCCCTACGACCTCTGAGCAGAATTACACTTGTGGGTAGGTGGAAATGTTGCCTCGGGCAGCAATTACATTTCTTTCATAAATATATTTAACAAAGCACATGAGCACATTTTTGCCAATTTGCCTCATAAAAGATAAACAGGCCACAAAGAGACAGCTTTCATTTTAGCATTTTTGTTACAATTGGCTATCAGCTTAACAAGGATCCTGTGGTTCCAGACAGAACTGTTGGTCTTAATAAAGTGTTTTGGTCTTAATAAAGTACTTATTGACCTTTTACTTTTGATTGCACAAGAAACTGTGATTCAAATGTTCACAATCTTGTATCACAATACAGGACAACTGAACTGTGGTCCCCAAATATGCTGCCACTGCTGCAATTGTGGCCTGTTGAGGTAATTGTAACAAAACTCGTTTTTCCTTTTAAAATAAAGATATGATATACAACAATTCTTCATTAAAATGTCTACAAACAACTAAACCTATGTTTCATATTTTGTTGACTTGTGTACTACATCATCCAAAATGTTTCAAACAATGTTCAAACTCAGAGAAATCCCCAATTTCCTTCAAGGTAACAGGATGTTTCATTTTGGTCGCCTTTGTCAATCTCTACTCTAACCTCCAGGGCAAACAACGTATGACGAGGGAAAATCCCACTGCTTGCGAGTTAGCCAGTCGGCTGTTTTTTTCCTTTTACAGTTTGTATTGTTCACTCGTGAAAAGATTTAATTGCCGTTTGCTGCACGTTCTGCCGCCGAAGCTCTCCCAGTAAAGCACAAAGGCACAAAGGCACAGGGGGAGCCGAGCAACCCAGAGAATAGTATGGCACAGCAAATGGTGGTGAACAGGTAAGGACGGCCACTCCCATGATTCCGCGCCATTTTTGCGCGGCCATGTTCAAGTGATTGTAAAAGTTTGAAGTTGAAAAAGTAAAATTTGGTCGAAATAATTCCAACTGTGGATTTGGAGAATCGTTTAACTCCTCGTAACAAGCGCAGCTGTTGTCTAATTGCCATTTCTGTGCTATGCTGTTCAATCTGTGTGCGTGTGCATGCACATGCATTAAAGCGGCCCCACGCTGAGCAGAGGCAGAGCGGAGCAGAGGAAAGAAGAAGCCGACCATACAGTACACTATAAAATAGAAAATCAGTGTGGTGGCTGTCAATGCTGATAATTTACATCAACGTATGGGAAACACTGCTGCAGCACAACAGCTAAACAGCCATCGGTGAATGTCATTTTATCTGCTGATAGGCTGATGGCCATCAACAGGGCGAATTTTGACCGATATGCACTGTATGCCTGAATAGAATAAAGTGATTTTGTTGTGATACATACAAACAAACACAAGCCGGTTTCTCTTTTTCCCCTTGATCTTTTACTATTTTTTCTTTATATCCGGAACAAACAGAATATGAAAATTATAAATAGCTTGTGTGTGACACAGAGTCAGTGAGTTTATGATTTTGCATGAGTGTGTGTGTGTGTGTGTGTGTGTGTGTGAGTGTATTGTGGCCTAAGGACGTCAGCAAGGTGTGCTGCAGAGGGTATTCCCCTTAAGGCAGAGATCCTCAGCCAAAAGGAAAACATGCATCACCTCCGCCTCTTACATTTGCTTTGCATGCTGCAGTCACACACAAGACACATAACATTTCCGTCTCACCAAGCCAAGCCAATTCACGTACACTTGTGCATTCATATGTTCACCCAACAGTTTTCTATCCTCGCTCAAAAATAAACACACTGTAAGTGTTCCTGCAGGCATTGGGCAAGGAAAGTGGTGTATGCAGATGATGAGCCATGAAATATCATAAAAGACTTGAGGGAGCAGGCCCAACATACCTTTTAAACATTTAACATCCCATTTACCACAGCATGTTTGTGCACAGTGAATGATCCACATTAAGGCCACTACGCTATCCTGTGTATGGGAATCACTAATTCCATCCTCTAGTCATTTATTTGAACATCACTCTTGCTGATATCACAGTCACAGACTCAGACATCATTCACAAATCATGTTTTTACAAGTAAGACGCATGGCTGATGATGATCGTGTTAAGCCACAATTCTCATAGGCACAGTCCCATAACTCCCAACAATTAGCTTACACTGGTGTTGTGCCTGTGACTCTGGGGTCTGCTGAGGATTCACAATTGTGTGCGCAAGTTTTAAAACAGTAACTGTTTTTAACCTATAGCTGCTGGCTAAAATGTCGTTAATTGTTCTCACAGTTGGGCATTTACTGCAAATTATGTGGAAACATTTAATAAGGGCAACAAAGCCAGGGATAAAATTAGAATGGCCCTCAGTAGAGCGTATACCGCCGCCAAGGCCCAACAGTTCCCTTAAACCCAATCAAGCTGCACTAAATTGCCCACGCTCATAGATATCAGTTTCTAAGTGTGCCTGGTCGTTTTCATCAAGATCCATGAACTACTCCCTGGGGAATCTGTGAAAATGTCAAAAAATACAATGTAAAAGAAAATGACGTTTAGAAAATCCCGGATGCTGCCCAAAAATGTAACGAGATCTTTGTTGGCCCATGCTCCATCCTTCCAGCAAGTTCCGTGGAAGTACGTGCAGTAGCTTTAGCTGCAGGTAACACTTTGCACATCACAGAACATGTGCTGGGAATGTGCGAGTGTGTCGGAGCACAACCTCTAAAAGGCGACTTACACGTTCGCTCCCTGATAACGCTGCTCGGTAATGTACCCGACCCACAGTTCAGAGTCTCTTCTTTCTGTTACGCACAAGAATTATAGCGATAAACGATATCAGGAGTGAAAGAGAAATTGAGAGGGGAAAAGAACACAGCCGAGCATTATTTAAATATTTAATACTTGAGGTCAGTTATGGCAATGTATGATTCAACATATTTATGTGACTTGCAGTAAAGAGCACACAGCAGACCTTCACTACAACTTGTAACAGACCTGGGAGCTGGATCTGCATGCTAATATTTAGCTTCTGCTTTTGTTTTAAATGATTTGAATTAAGTATAATAAGGAGTTCTAATTGTTTGGTTTTAAAAACTCCAAAACACACCTTATTCATTACCTCTATACATCTGTACTCGCAGCACTAACAGCCACCTGTGTCAATCGGAGAGGTGTGAAAGAGCTAATTATAAAGCAAGGAAACAATATTGTTGAAGGAGATGGAAGAAAATGTTCTCAAACTCCTACCATTCAGTCTAATCATGGTGCCAGAAGAAAGATTACGCTTTTACCCAAATAAAATCAGTTTAACTCCACGCACCATACTTCAGTATGTTCCAACTCCTTCTTGCTCCCAAATGTAAGCCATGGGAGATTCAGGCTCAAATCAATCAATTGATTAATTCAGGATGAGCACTAACAAAAAACAACAATGCACAAACAACCCTAAACTTTTCCAATTGTATAATAAACTCCAGCTTTAAAAAAAATCCCAGAACATAAACCCCTCTATACAAAAAAGTTAAATGGAAGAAAAACAGGCTTTTCCAAAGTGTCTTCCCTACAGAAGCATTGCACTCCTATACAACTTGGCTTGTGTTCTATCTGCGAGTTGTCTATTCAGAAATATCTGCACCTGTCAAGACAGCCTCAAGCAGTGTAACACCCATATACATATCACAGATCTCTCAACTACACCTTCAAGCTGTGATTTACCAACACACAATATTACACTGGTTCACAACACTGAAGAGCTGGTGGCAATCGCTTTCGAGCTGAGGTGTGAAGTGAGGCCTCGGTGGGGGAGCTGGGATCTGCACAACAAATCTGGATTTGGTTTTAATTTAAATTCTGAGTGGTCATTATTCTATTCTATGTTTGGTAAGAGGAGAAATGTTCCCATTACTAAAATTAATTAGTTTGCAGTATTCAGCTGAAATTTTGAGTGCAATGATCATGTTTAACAGAAACAATGTTAATTTCTGTCTCAATGACTGCTGAGTTCTGTTTGAACAGCACCACTGCTCCTGGCTGCTGTGCTTAATAGCTCTGGCTTACATCAAGTGGAATGTTAAGTTCGTAGATAATTGATTTCCAAAAGGATTGCTCCAGTGTCAACAAGTTAGCTAAATGCTTCATTTATCTTAATGTCAGCATGCTGACCTTAGTTTTTTTTTGTATGGTTTATAGCATTGGCAAGTGTTTTGCATTTACTTGTGGTATTTCCGTTGGTTAGCATAACATTAGCATTAAATTATCATTTCTGTTGTTTCAGGATACAATGTTGACGCATGTTTTTTTGGCTCATGCTTTGTTTTGTCTGCTTGTTAAGGTTTCATAGGAGTGAATGGTTGCATTTGTTTGTAACCCTAAAATATAACATACTTTGTATACAGCTTGTATCATCTAAAACCTTTCTTTTGTTCTGTTTTTACAGGTTCTTGTGAGGCTGCAGTGGTGCAGTATTCTGAGTTCCTATGTGAGAAAAGGGTGCCCTATTAAAACATTACAAGTTAAAAGATGAGAGCTCCAATGGAACTGTATTATTTCCTTGTTTACGCCATGAAAGTTTGTGCACATTTAAATCCATTGGTATACTTAATGTACACCTATTTAGGATTCACCAGAAAACCCAGGACATACAACTAGGTGAAACTGCCAAAGTAAAGTGTCTAATGTAACTTTAATGTAACTTTAATGTGCACTCCCCATTTAATGCAAAAGAGCACAGACGACTGGAGGATGTACCGGTCACATTTAGTCTCTGATAGTGTAACTAACGAAAAAGGCCCGAGAAAAACATATGGCTCCCACCAGGATTCCACCAATGAAGAGCCTCACGATAGAGGGGAAGGCTTATGCACAACTTAGCAGCCTTATCCATCATTCATGTTCCACAAAGTTCTTTACCAACATACAGCAGCTTTTACAGATATGTGAACTGTCCCAGCCACTGCTACATAATTCAGGCAAGGACATTCTGAAATAACAAACATGTAGATGATCCAACAGTGAGACAGTTAATCAGGGCAGCATCAGAGAGCAATGTCATAACGAGACTTAGTGGCAAGGATTGCTACCGAACAACCACGAAAAGAAGAGCAGCATATGTGAGTAAAAGATTTAGTAGTTATGCCAACGGATTTTATTATTAATACAGAAAAGAGATCTACTGCTGTGAATGTATCTTCTAATGCAATTCTTTAGAAGATGTGAAACAGGGCAAATATTTTAGAAATAGCTCATCTAGCACAAAAGCATGTGCCACATGAATAAAATAAAGAGATGGTTCATACTGAAAAACAATATTTCCTTGAAAGGGATGAATTCCAAATCCCTGTTGGAATTTAAACAGATAAATTTGAAGTTTTCAGTCCTTGAAAATCTAAAAAAACACACAAAATAAGCGCAGTGTATTGGAGGATGGCTGGTGTGCCATCAAAATAAAGGTCTGCACCCCGCTCCGTTCATACGGCTATGCTAAAATATTCCATTATCTTATCCAAGGTCTGGTTTATTTGGGGCCAAGATTCTTTGAGGTTTGCAATGGACAGGTTCTGCATGGCGAGGAGAAGCGAGACCCAAGACGAGGAGGTATGTTCAGGTTTGTACCCACTCTCAATTCTCACCACTTCAAATACGCAGCTCTTGCACTGGCTGTAAAGCATCAGAACATTATGGCTTCCTATTTGGACCCACAGGCTTATATTTACGCCCCAGCATTGATAGTATGGATCGGTCACATCTTACCCCGATAATGCCATATTATAAACAAAGTTTCAGCCAAAGAGTTCCTCAGCTTGCAGCCATTTCTGTTGCATCATCAGCGTTTGTCGGTGGAATACGATATTGTGCTGATATGATATTCTCTGTTGGTTGCTCAGGCCTCCCGAAATTAAAACAGATCAAACAGATTTGGGCAATTAACACAGAGATCCTGTTTGTCTGCAAAGCAATGACTGCATGGTACCATGAGCATTTCAAATCTTTTGAACGCTGTCACGGCACTAACCCCCCTCTGTGTGTTGTGTTGATAAAAAATGAATCCTGCCAGCATTACGTCTCTCTGTGTGGTGCAGCTAAATGAGCAGAATGATGTTTACCCGTTTCCAGCACACAGATTTTGAGACAAATAGTGACATATTACATTCTGTGTTAAAAAGCCAGATGTGTGATTACTGCAAGTAACATGATTCTTACTGGAGTGAAAAAATAGACCAAAATGATCACATTTAGGTCTGTTTTCATACATATTGTAAACCGTTGTTTGTTATTTATATATATTTGTAATTTCCTGTCATTATTCCTTGGAAATAAACCATTTATTACTCCTGTCCTTTTGCCTTATTCAGTGGTGAAATGTAACCAAGAACATTTACACGAGGACTGTACTTATTTACTAATCTCAGGTACTTTTTAATCTTCTACATTTGTATGAATGATTGAGGTACTTTTCAGATTTGGAATTAAAGGATAAAGAGGCTTCTTCCACCACTGGTCCTTTGGACCACACAGTGACCCATATGCATATTTCTAACAAACCAATTTTTGTTTATGATCCCGAGATGATGGCAAATTACAAGAAAACCTTGAGGGGAGACCTGCAGACCTATATGTATACATATACATGTATATATACATTCATATAGGTCTACACATGAAGGTAAACAGCTCAACAACTTGAGCAGGAATTACTTTCTTCAAATTTTATTGCACGTTACACAGGTGCCCCCAGCCACAGTATTATTAAGCCTTGAAATGCAATACTGTTTCAGTGTTTCTGTGTTTTTTTCGCATGTAATAGGAGCTCAACAGGATTGTGGAACCATTTGATGAAAGCATTGATAGGCACAGTCTCTGTCTTATTGGGATATTTCAAGCGAGGTCACTTTGAGCAGATGTTGACACAGCTTTCACAACAGCAGACCAGGGATGGTTCATATCTATTATGCACCTGCAGTGCATTGTTGTTTTCACAGTTTATGTAATGACAACATTTCAGTTTTTCAGCTTTCTTACAGCAATTCCTGTCTTGTCATTCTAGCTGTGTAGCTTGTGTGGTCATTTTACTCCCCAAAAGACTTAAAAGCCAAGAGATTTGCACACAGGGTTTCATATTCTGCACACAGACCCCTTCAAAGCTTTGTAAGTATCCCCTTTTTTTCTCAAAGAGATCTTTATATCTGATAGTTCCGATCTTGGGTAAACCCTGTGAGCATAGTTTTATACGATAAGATATTACTTATCACTAGTACAATATGTCCATCCGGTTGGTTTTTGTGGGATTTGGTGAGGTTTTCAATCTTCCACCATCCAAATTCAATAAGGTGGGGTAGGTGTTCTTTTGTGGAGCTCAAACTATTGGAAGAAAACCTAATAGCAAGAATTCCTTCAAACCTCTTTGGGTGATCTGTTTCATAAGATTCACACATCTCCCATGACTACACTATATTTCTTATCTAATAAGAAAAGTAATGTTTGTGCTCTTATATTGTTAGCACTCTGATGATGAGTCATCCCGCCAACTTGACGCTGCGATGGTCCTAGAATGAAGGGGTGCTCTCATCTTCCCACCATCTCATTTCGAGGGAGAAGTCGTGATGGGGAAACAAGACCTGCCAAAAGTGAATTCGGTTTGAACTTGCACACGCGCTGCATCTCAACTACCCCAAGTCTACGAAGAGCACGTTCCAGTTCAACTAGCAAGTAATTCTTACATCGGGGCACAGGTTACAAACATGGAAAAACCATCTTGCTGTATAAAGAAATGTTATGTCATGTCACAAGCAATTAGTTATATACATATACACATACCCACAGGCCTTTAACACATGGCAGCAATATTAATACAGATGGCATAACATGCTACCATATGTTAGATTTGATATCTAAGTACAGCTGAGGCTGATCCTATATTGTCACGACAGTAAGTGTAGTTGTAATTACAAGCAATGTGGCACTAGATGTGAAGTAGTGAGATTCCAAAGGTTATTAGAATTCATTCTTTAGGAATGGTGAATACATCCAACTTCAAGGTTATCAACCCAATAGATGGATTAAAGTGTGGTGGTACACAGACTGTAAATATCGCCTCATTGGGGACACGTTGGCAGTGCAGCTGAAATTGAGGACATTTAATGCCAAATAGAGGTTGAGAACAGTGCACAGAATATATAAGATACATATGATACACTATGATTAAAAGCAAATCACTTTCTTCACACTCCATTTTACAAGCATCTGTAAAACTAATTATGAATTGTAGTGAAACAAAAAAAGTATAGATTAAATGTATGTATTTTTTGTAAATAAGTTATGATGAAACGTATTATTATTTGACTGAGTGGCTGGTAGGGATGCAAAAAGGTTGTTTCAAAATGATAGAGAAAAATCGTCTTTGCTTATTAAATGCAAAGGAACATTGTGGGTTTATTGTTCTCCTCAACATCAACATTATTACGCCTGGGACACTAATAAAAATCTAAAAGGATTTCCACCAATTGACCTGAGAACGAGGACATCGCCATGCTGTGCCAGCGAATGTACTGATTCACCCGTCTCCTGCAAGCATGGACAAAATCAGTCATTGTCCCGAATACTGTGCTTCGCTTGGTCTAACTAATGTGAGCGATATTTCCAAATGGGGAAAAGCAGAGATTTGATGTTCGAGCTCTATACATAATAATCAAGAAGAATCAGTGCTATTACTCACTAATTAGCTGCTTGGATGTGAGATGAGGAATAGATGCAGGATAACACAGACTGCAAACTGTGTTGACACAGAACACAGAGCCAAGCAATCCATGGTGTTTCTTGTTGTGGTTGTTAGAATATTCATCAGCATCTTCTGTGCTGAAAAATAGCCTCCATGCATGTTACTCATCTAGTGAGACACTTGGACGTGACTTGTTTTCGCTATAAGGGAATTGTTCAGTGAATAATTTTCATTTTTCTCTAGTTTGTAAACACATTAAACAGAGGCCTATTATGGGTGTTTTAGATCACTGGCTTGGAATATGTTTTATAATATACGTTGAAGATATGTGGAATTCCCATTGCGTACATGGGAGTGTCTGCGAGGGTATTCAAGTGTGTGTTAGTGTGGTTTATTAGCATGTGTGCGCTCAGGCTCGGAGATCAGCCTGTACTTTCTATGTATGTCCCCAGAGCTCTGAACAAGGCTGATACAGAGCCTAGATCAAAATAGGCGTCAATTCCTTTAGCCTGATATTGTATGTGTGTGCACATGTATCTGGTTGGTGTGTGTGTGTGTGTACATTTTTGTTACGTTCTCTCCGGTGCATGAGCACGTCTCCCAGTGTATGCTTGTGTGCTAGCATGTGTGAGCTTTGATGTCCATGCATGTTGGGGCCGTCATGCTTGCTTGCCTGACCGGCCACGTTCAGTCAAAATACATATTCAGCATTTTGCTCTTTTTTATCCGTCTCCTCTTTTCACTCCTCTACCTCATTCGCTCCAATTTAGGGTGTTATTGGATAGGACAACTCTGGCCGTCGGCAATTTTCCTCTCAGCACTCTACATCCAGGCATGTGGGTTTTGGAAACCAGCGTGTATGTGCGCACACACACACACACACACACACACACACACACACACACACACACGCCTGCTGTGAATATGCAAATGCCTTTGTGTCTGTATATGTGCCTGCACACATATTGCTGAAGTATGCAATACACAGTAGATGTAAGGTGCAGAAACAGTAAAAGTGTATGGTCCAAGATCAATTCATTTATATTAGGATCAATGTCATCTGCCTAATTGTTCTCCTCCCTGCAACTCTCTTGTCATTCCTCCATCCCCCATCATGCATTATGGTTCTCAGCAAAATGACAGGAGGCCCACTCTCACTTTGACCCCTCTCTCACTGTCCGCACACACACAAGCAGGCTCTAACACACAGCTCTCACACATATACAGACCCAGACACACGCGCATGGTGTAAAAGCCCAGGGGATCCATCTATTAAAGGTCCATCCATCACCACATATAATTTTAATATGGTAGGAATAAAAAGATGCTTATGCAGCTAAATGAGAAATTTCGGAGACCTGCGTGCTGGAGTCTGAGCCTGCCTAGAATCCTGTATATGCACTTAATGCACGCACACTCTCACACTCACAGACTGAACAAGGTCAATGCGCTCAGCCAATTATGCCTTACGACTTGCTGCTTTCTGTCGTGTGCACGGTGTGTGTGTGTGTGTGTGTGTGCGTACGTAGTCTCTGAAGTGTGTAGCATGATTAGATGAGCATGTAAGGTTTTCTACAGCACCCTGGGGGCATATGCCATAATGCATGCATTCAGTGTATTTTGATCTCACTTTATCCTTTCAGCTTCTTTTCTCCAAGTCTTTGTCACCATTTTCTCACCGTGTCCTCTGGACGAGGCTAAAAACAACTTTACATTACATATTTATTCAAGTCATTAGAAATCTGTCCAGGTCAGGATTATTAATATATTATAGCAAAAAAAAAAAATGCCTTTAACTTGAAAGGTGCTCTGTGGATCACGTAACTCAGGCAGAGGTCGAACCACCCCACATGTCTGTCAAGCTCTTTTCAAAGAAAAATAACAGGAAAAATGTTGGCTTATTATCTGCATAAAATAGCTCATAGATTATTTGATCTACCACTTTAACTATATCTGCACCAGATTTTATGGTACCAGCCTATACTTCCCAGGTTTGGTGCCATTCTTTTTAAGCACGTTTTTGCATTCCTGCTGACAATCAAACAAACAAACCAACAGGTGGAGCGAGCAAGGTCAAGTTCAAATAACTTCAGAGAAGAAAAAGTTCAGTTCATTCTTCCCTTGCTCATACTTCATCCCTCCTTCAAGTTCAGTAAATCAAATGCAAATCAGTTCATTACTATTCGCATAATCCTTTTGACCAATAAAGAGACACAGGTGAAAACACAAGTAGGTCTATTTTATTATCAACCTGGATACATTCGTGCATGCTTCCAAATGAAAAGTTTCAACTCACTGTTAACTCTGATAGAAACCTTTTGATGAGAAAGGTTTTACTTGAGTCATTCAAGAATGTAGCAACAGCAAAAAATGTATTTTCAAGGAGTTATTGAGCTCACCTGACAACACTGCTAACAAAATTCTGTTGTCAGCAGGAGGCATTGATTGTTACCATAGAAACGGAGCTCTTAGATTTGAGATCGCCTTTGGGTCTAGTTAGTTATAACTTTAGTTAGATTATTGTCGACAGACAAAACCCAAGTCTGGCCAAATGAAAAATAGTAAGTTCCTCTGTAGGGCTTTCCTATCAGAAACAGGGCAGACCTGCTAGGATGCTGTTGATGGTGCAGTAGTAAAGATGTTACTGTGGGTAGAGTTTCCTCAGCCTCCTCGTGAAGCAGAGCCGCCTGCCTGCCTCAGCATCACCGGAGCTCACAGCAAGAAGGTTCTATGTGCGAACCCGATGAGAGTTTGCATGTTTGCATGTTCTCCCAGTGTCTGCGTGTGCTCCAGCTTCATCTTACATGCCAAGGACATGCAGATTAGGTCAATTGGAGACTGTGATTATGTGGTTGTGACTGGTTGTTTCCCTCTATGTATGTGACCTGTCCGGGGTGTACCACGCTTCTCAGCAAATGCCAGCTGGGATTGGATCCAACCCCCCCCTCGACCTCGATGTCGTGATACAGATAATGGATGAATGGGTTCATTTCAGGGGCTCTGAATATTCATGTCTTTGAAATAAGTTCCACAATATGAAATGTACCGAGGTAGATAGCTCGATGGAAACTTTACTGATCCCAAGGGAAATGCATGCATCCAGTGGCTTATATAACGGTTAAAAAGAAACAAACTTATCAGAGACATACAATTTCAAAAACATGGCATTCACTTTTAACACATCATGAATGTAAAATGCATCAACATCTGGAGGGTAGTGGCTACAGTAAGTTAGAAATGTACATGTATTGTTTTCTTCCAATAAACCATTCCTGATCCTGTGTTAAGCTATTTGAGCTGAGGGATGTGGAATCAAGATGAGCACAGACTGCAATGTGAAACACACCCAAACAGATCTATTATAAGCCATATTGATCCATACCCATAGATGGACACTTCAGAGCAGTATAGTGTGTTTCAGCATTGCAGTCTGAAAATGTAATTTCCCAGGAGAAGTTAAATGTAGCTAAGCCAGCAAAATATTTCTACCGGCTCGGTCGGAGCTGATGACAAAACACTCCCTTTCTCCTGCGCGATACTCTGCTGTACAACTTATATAAAAATAATACACAGATTCCCTTGTTGCATCTCCTTCTCCACTGTGTACACTTAATGAAACAAGTTAACTAAGGTCATGTTAGTCATCACAGCAAAAGGATGTAGAGGTGGCCGTGGGAGGCAGATTTCGTACACAAAACGTCTCACCTGGGAGCAACCACATAACACAATGCTGTGCAAATACTCAATGAGCAGACACCTCACACTCAATGCCGGGTAAAAGCAGGAAATTGAGTTCTCCAGGTTTATAATCCGACTCACCCGAGGAGAGAAGAATAACCCGCCCAACTATTTTATAACAGATTTGGATATTCAAAGCAAAGCCTCCTGTAACTCAACAAAGGATGTAATGTAAATGAAACGCTTCAAATTGTGTGTTTAAAGGGACAAAAGCTAACTAAAGTATAAAATGACTCCTATGCAGAATAATAAGAATGAGGAATAATATGCTGTCTAAAAGCCAAGAGGCAGTTCAGGTACTTGCAAAGCTCACTTTGATTTACTAGAGTCCGCTCTGGTTGTCATTGGTTCTCCAGGTCATCAGACCAAGTTTTAACTTACAGTTTTACACTGAACAACTTGGCCCCAAGCTCTTTCTTACCAACACAGGTCCAATAAAAATGTATATAACTACATGCAGATTTTAGCTGTGTCCTATTTCATCCTTCGGAGGAGGATGCTCTTTGCCAAAGACATGACCTCCCTTGGCCGTGTTATTCATAAAGGCCGAGCCAAAATAAGAAGGCCTGGTCTACTGTAGCTCAGATACCCCACACAGCTAGAGTGTTTGCTTGCCCAGAAAAGTCTCCACCTGTTGGATCCTTCATAATTCAAGAAGATTGAATTTCCTGGCAGCATTTTGAAGGAACTTTCGAAGAGGAGTTTTTGCGCCACTCTGACGCAATCCGTCTTCAAATGCAGCCTCCAAAGGATGCGTCTCCTGAACTGGCACACGGCTATTGAGTAATCACCTTGTACTATTAACGTCTCCAAACTTGAAATATTCGTGTGTAAGCTCATTTTCTCTACTGACGGACACAAACCTAAGGACAGATTTGTCTTTGGAACAACCTGGCTTCTTCTTAAGTACCTTGGTTGGCCCACGCTGCTGTCACATTACGATGACCAACTTTCGATTAGTGGAATAGCTGCAGGATGTTGTCAAGAGTGTGTGTATATCCATCCTCCGTACAACACAGAGGCTGCATCACTGCCCATCATGAGAACTGCCTGTTATAAATACAGGAAAACTATTTTACACCTGCACAAACAGGAGGAATCTTTGATTTTCTCAACAATTGCTCAACTGATGGACAAATCCTCCTTTTATTTTTACATACTCCATCAAAAGTGCACCAAAAATCATGAAACCAAATGGTGAGTTTATTTCCACTCCTTTTCCTCATATTTGGGATTTAAAACCCACAAAATCTTTGCCTCTGCTACTCAGGCTTGTAAAATGGGCCATCATTGTGAAGCCCAACTTTTCATGTAACTGCTATGTGACACCCCCATTCCTTACCAAATTTTTTAAATAAACCACGAAGTCTGAGCCTTCCTCTGTATCTCTTTAAGATCCGATGTCATCAGTTTTTTTTGCTTTGAGTAAATTATTCAGTCAAGGCATATTTCTTTTCACTTTATGAGCCTAGAGATCCTTTCACTGTTCTTTTGTATGCAGCTCATGGGGTACACTTGACGTGTCTAAGGGTGCTCCTTATTGATTTCGCATTTATTTGCCAAAGTGCATGCCTGTTAAAAAAAAAAATCACTTTCCCCCTCTTTCATTTCCTGTGAAAGGATTTATTTATCTCATTTAGGCTCAAGGCACTTGAAAACCCCAGTTGAGAAGGGACGACTTGACATGCATGCACAGTAGGCTGGTAAAAGAAGGTGAAAGGCAGAACAGAGAAAAGTCAAATGATGGTTGTCTGTCATAGTCTCTCTCTCTCTCTCTCTCTCTCTCTCTCTCTCTCTCTCTCTCTCTCTCTCTGTCTTACTCTCTCACTTACTCTTAGAGTTGCTGAGTAGGGATTCTATAATGAGAATACGGTGACGTCGAGAAGTAGAAAAAGGGAAAACTAAGCAGTGTGGGTTGTGGGTGGGGGGGTTACAGGAGGTGGAATGGGTGGAGGGTGCAGGGAAGGAGGAAAGAGGAGGAGCAGAGTCAGGAGATCAGGATGGAGAGAGCAAATTCTCGGTCAAGGTCTTTCCTAATGAACAAATTATCATGCAAAGGTCTCATTCTCTCCCTCCTCTCCCCAGTCCTCCTCCCTTTCCTTCCTTCCTCTCTTTCACTATCGTTCGTTCTCTCTGTTCCTCCTTTCTTTCCTTTCTCACCTTTCTATCTCTCTGCTTCACTGGCTTGACCTTGGTTCCCACCTCCCTCAAATCCCTTTCTCGTCGCCTCCCTCCCTATTTCTATAACCTTGTTTATTTTCTACCACATTCCTGTTTTCTTTATCTCTGTTGCTTCTCCTCCTTTCCACTGTTTGCCCCCCCATTCTCTGAGTTCCTCCAGGCCTAAGGCAGTAGTCTGCTGCTCTAAAACCTCTCTATCAGCACATCCCTGCAATAGTCGGGTCTGACAGTCACTTTCGTTGCAGAATTGCCTGATTTGCCACACACACACACACACACACACAGTGGTGTGCATGGGGCTAACACAGTGTAACCGGAACAGTCACAAGGACGCGTGCCTGTGCATGTGCAAATCTTCTGCATCAATAATAACAACATTAGATCCTCATGCATTAGCACTTTAATGTGATCATATGCGCAAGTACAACTGTGTGTAACTGTATGTGTGTATTTCTTCGGTACGTCTTTCTTTGCTCCACCTCTCTTCGTTTCGCTATTAGCCCACCAGCAATGTAAAGGTCACACATTGCAGCAGCATTTGACTCTGCAGTCTGTTAAATAGTAGCGTTGCTATTTACTGTTCTCAACCCCCGTCTGACATCCATGTGTGGCCTGGGGGCTACATCGTCTCCTCAGCAGCGCTTCCGCGCCAGCTCGGCATCGTGTCAGCGCACACGGGCACATGAGTCTAGTTCATGTTTTGCACTTGTTCAGCCCCCCTGGACAGACAGTATTTGATTGGAAATGAGGGCACGGGGGGGGGGGGCAAGGAAAAGGTGAAGGAAGGATAACAGTATAACTTCATATTCTTACCATGGATGACATTCATATATATTTTTTAATGTTTTTATATTTTAAACTCAAAAACCATCTGGTTAGAGGACGGCCGCTCTAACCCCTGAACCTCATCCACATTACACAGATATTTTTTGCTTATATTATATATAAATTAAATAGTCGTATCATTTTGTGCATGTACATTTTTGAAGTGTGATATTTTATAATGCACTTTTATTATTTGTCGAGAGGAGAAAAGAAGCATTGAGTAAACAAAACAAAACAAATTGAAAATATACTGAGGTAAACGTGTTTCTTTCTAACATCAATTTTAAGACAAAGAAACTTGAGAAAATAAAGCAAAGGAAAAAAAATCGGCCTGCTCACTTAACTTTCTTTGCAGAGTTTCAACATCGTCCGGAGAATATTGTCTTTCTTTGTTATATACTGACAATGTCTTGACTTAAACTTTTCCTTGTGGCGTAGCTAGCTAGCTAGCCTCGTCGCCGCACGAGAAAAATCCTGGGATAAATTAGACCCTGAAGGATCCACATGTTGGATCCTCTGTTGCTCAAGGATGAAAGAGCGAATTTGTCAGCATTTGATGGAGCCTTCGAAACGGGACGGCCTCGTCTCTGTGATGTAATCGGTTTTTCAAATGCAGCCTCTGAAGGATGTGGCCCCTGAATTGGGATGCAGCTACTGTCATGCCTCTCTACATTCATTTGGGAACAAAGTTGGGCTCTTTTGAGCTCATTAGCTCTCTGATGTTGCTTCTGAACCTCACATCTGGTAAATTACCGCTAATTGTTCCTAAAGCTATTATGACCCACCTGTGCAGCATTGATCGCTTTTGTGATTAAGCGACTTCATGGTAAGTGCTTCTTTGAAAGTGTTTTTATCAGGTGTTTGTGTTATTTTTATCTACCTCCTGTAGGATAATTAAGAACTGAGGAATGACAGTTAAATAAAACTTGGAATTTACAGTTTTTTTCGAGACCTTGCTTAATGGACCTTCATTATACAGGAAGGGGGGTTTATTATCCATGTCAAGGACGCAGTGTCACAACACATGTTACAGATATTAAATTTACTCACTTCTAATGAGATCTTATTAGCCAGTGCTGACAGTTACACTTTGTATGACATTTGTAAAATAGGAAAGCAAAAATCAAAACACACTGGTACAGCATGAAGTATATGACCCCACTATGCACTAATTTGTGGAGGCGACTTTGTTTGACAGTCGGATTTAATGTATTTCCTCTGCGAACCTAAATTTAGACACCATGGGTTCACTTTTACCTTTGTGGATGCTTGCTTCATTTTTTTGAACTGCTTCTCTTTCAGTGATTAACTCTTTTACAACTTCTGCAGATGTTCCAGGGCTGCGAGGTTTCATTTAATGAGCCTTACACCGAATCGAGGAAAATGATTTAGCTGTGATTAATCACACTGTGTGAGCTCAACTCTGGCATCATCTGTGCACAAGGTCTAGGACATCCATGCAGGTTGCCCCATTTGTAATGACTTCAGTGCTGTCCAGCTCTCCTCTGGGTCAATTCAAACCAGCAAAAACACCCATAGCACATCCCTGCAAGTTAAACATTTTGGGTGGATCATGGCATTTCACTGACGGATGGTAAGACTGCAAAAAGGATTCAGACTTGGCTATGCTTCTACGATCAAGCAATCTGTGCTATTCACACATTAGAACAACAATACCTCCGCTTGTTAACTCTTTTCATCTTGTGCAACAATGCCTCTATTCAATAGAGATTCTGTTTTTCTACCACATCTAAATTGATACTGCAGTGAAGTACCGACATTTAGACAAAGAGATTACACTTTTATATTTCAGAGAGCATTTAAAAGATAAATTAAAAAATGTTGAGGAGGCTAATATTAAATTAATACATGCCAGCGCTAAATTGAAATAGAGGTTAATTCACATCAACCGCAAAAGTAGTGTTACCTTGGTGGATTTTAAATTTCAGTTTTTTATACAGACGTTTGAAAAGCGGTATTGCATAAATGACACAAAAAGGGGATTTCCCTATTAAAGTGAAATTCATTACTGCCAAACAGAGGGGGCGACAATGTAAATACCTCAAGTGCTAAACTGTCCCAATCCAGTCCCAACCTCAAGGCTTGTCATTTACCAGTCAAGAAGAGGTATTTTATCTTTGTTTGAATAGAGCTCTCTTGTTCCCCGCGCCTCTGGTTTCCGTACGCCGCAGCAGCAGCTCCGGTTCAACATGTGTTGTGCCTATGTTATCTTAAGTGCCTTTTCTCCCTGGGGCTTAGAGAGAGGAAGACAGAGAGAGAAAGAACCTTTCCCCTCCTCTAGCCCGGGAGAAAAGGAGGAATAAATCAAGGTAAGTGTACTGTGTGTGTGAGTGTGAGTGTAAGTGTGATTGTGTGTGTGTGTGTGTGTGTGTGTGAGAGAGATCAGCTGTGTCAGTGTGTGTTTATATGTGTCAGTCGATCTGCATGTGAGTGAGCTTTAGTATCACGGTATCGGAGCGAGTCCGTGTGCATGTGCGACGCTACCTGTGTGTCTGTGGGAGAGCCTGCGCCGTATGCTCCTGGCACAGATGACTCGAGGTAATTGCTCCTTATCTGGTGCCCTGTCAGTTCACATCAATGTGACAAAGGGAGGAGGCTCGAGGAGCAATTTATCCCACCTACCCCCCCCCCCCTCCTTTTAATGATCATTATGAATGATTTATGCCCTGCTGGCATGTGTGTATGTGTGTGTGTCTGCATGTCACAATGAGAAGATGATGTTCATGCGAGTTTGTACTGCAGACAAGAGTGAGTGAGTCACCAGCGTGTGTGTGTGTGTGTGTGTGTGTGTGTGTGTGCGTTCGGTCTTGTGCACCCGCTCACCTCTCTCCGTCCTTGGTTAATTCTGCACTAATGGAACACACTTCTTTCTTTGGGGGTAAATATTGCTCTGAAAGGCAACATTTGGTATAGGGTCCCTGTGAGGGTGAGTGTGAAGCCTTTGGGATTTGGTGAGCTACAAAAGACAGAAGGATTATTATGTTTGTTATTATGTTTGTTAAGAAACAGAGAAATCGGGATCAAGACAAAGGCAAAGCTGGTGAGAGAGATATTAGAAACAGAAGAATAGAAAGAGAAGAGAAAAATGAGCATGAGTGTGTCGGGGTGCTTAGTTCGACAAATGTGTGCCCGCTGCATGTGTGCGTTCCCGGACTACATGCTCATATGCGCACGTGTCATTTTGTGTTTGGATGCTGTGCAAAGCCTGTCTCTGTGTATTGTTTCCTTTTGATCAGGCCTTTCAACCGTGGCTCAGCAGCAGTTGTAATTGGTCTCTGATGGGACTGGCCCGCTGGGTACTGACTGGGCGAAACAGGCTTTGGATGGCTTCTTTAAATATTTCAGCCCATGAAAACGTGAGGTCTCCCCGCTCTCGCCTCGGGCTCAGCCGACACCACCACTTAGCGGGCTGCCCTGGCCTCTGCCAGAGCGCAAGAAAGAGAACCAGAGAGCCTGATAGACGTCAGGAGTGCGCCTGAAGAGGGTGACCGCTTAATGTGCCTGCATTGTGCTCACACACCTTTCGCGAGTGTGAATGTGAAGTGTGAAAAGTGCTGGTACCGTCCATCTGCCGGAAGCTGCATATAATGACCAGCTGTCATTAAACCTCTGTCTAGTAACTGACAGGTTGAGTCTCCAGATCTCCACGTTATTTCAAATTGTTTGCTACAACGAACCACTTCCTCATTGTAGCATCTTGTGTCTGCACCTTGTTGCCTCGACATCTTATTCAACACAACAGTGGAGCTTTCTGCATCATACCAAATATTTGGCTTCCTTAAACACCTAACTAACAGCGCCGCTTCCCCAGCGCCTTATTCTTCATCGTGCGTCACTTTCCCTCTCACTTACATCCTGTCTGACTGTCACTCTTCCCCTTTCAGTCACTCTTTCCCCCCTCCATCTACCCACTCACTCTCACTTTTCCCTCTCCCCATCTTCCTCTGTCTGTCTGCTGTGTGTGTCTTTTCTCCCTCTTTCTCTCCGTCCTATTCACGCGCCTTCCACGGATCCAAGGCTGTGAAAGCGAAAAAGATAATTCCCCGGTTCTCTGCGGAGAGACAGCGAGTAAAAATAGAGAAGGTTACCTTTCATGTTCAATTTTAAAGGAATGTTTGAGATTTCCCAGGGATGATTAAAAAGGAACGCTCCTGACAAGGTCACACAGACTTACACGTATAGAGACACACAGAGACCCACACGCAGAGAGCTTGGTCAAAATACCTTTGGGATGTGCTTCTGTTTCTGAAACATAAAACTAGAAAGCATAGAAATGGAGAAAAAAAAGAAGAAGACATTCATGCCTGGGTGAGAAACCCGCAGCACAGACAGGATATGGTGGCTGTGTTTGCACTGCTTCTTTTACCTGAGAGGCTAAACGGCAAAGGCAGCAGAATTGATTGGACATCACCTTCCAGTTTTTACATTTACATGCGCTTGTGCATACGTGTCTCCGCGTATTGCGAGCCTCAGTCTCACATGCATTTTATTTTTTTCACGTTTGCGTGTGTGTTTACAGCCTTATTAAGGTTTGACTTTTAGCTTTAAGCAGCATCGTATCCCTGGAGACCAATTATCTGACAGGGTTAAGGAAACTCTCTCCGGTGCCAGAGAAAGTGAGATTGGGGGGTTCTGACAACGCTTCAGTTTCCTCGGGCACGCCGAGTGTGTACGCATGCGAATGTGTTGTATTTATCATTAGAACCCAGCCCCCCACCCCCCCCTTTGCTCCCACATTAGTAACAAACACGATTTTCCAGGGCGTTGCTTTGATCAGGTTTATTGCCCCTTGAACAACATCACACGAGGAACACGCTCTGTGTGTGTGTGTGTGTTCCGTGGTGTATATGTGGGAGTTATGTCGGCGTCACACACTCCAAATTGCTGTCAGCAGGGGTGTTAAGGTATTCTGGATGTGTCCCAGCCACTTGGTAGCTGGAGCAGAGACTGACAGAGGTGCTGCGGGACAAAGTGGAGTTGGCGTTTTGAATGAGTTATCCTGAATTCAGACTGTGTCCGTCTCCAGAGGCATGGATGAATGGCCCGATTCTCTCTCCACCTCCCTTTCTCTCTCTGACTTTCCAGCCCTCTCTCTCTCCTCCTCTGCTCCTCTCCTCCATCTCTCCCTCTCCTCATTCAAACTTTCCCACTCTCCTGTCTCTCCAAATCCTTGCATTGTGTCTTTTTCTTTAATCACTCCCTCCCTCCAGCCTCCCATTTTGGCTGTGCCTTCCTCCTGTCTTTCCTCTTCTTTCTCTTACTCCTTCATGTCTCTTTGGCCTGGCGCAAAATTCTATCCATTCTCCCATTTTCCCCCCTCAAGTATTTGAAAGTGTTTTTTCTTCCTCAACAATGGGCTGCACTCAGTCAGCTCCAACTCTGTTTCCATAGTGAGCCGAGGAGCACTCATGCTCTCTGTGATTCCAACTTTCACCCGTGACAGAGTTTTCCTTCACACCAGGGCCTCTCTCTCTTTCTGCATCGTCCCCTCGTTCAGCTGCCTCCTTTCACAACAGGAACTCCATTTTGTTCCCGTTGTTTATCACCAGTTCCTCTCATTGCTCTTGTCTTTGTGACCTAACATTGATTTCGAATGAAATCACGGCGCCTATAAAATTTGCTTTGCATTCGGCGTGAACACGCCTCAGAGGTCGATTTATGGACTGTCTGAAATAGTTCTTTAAAAGTGTTCTGTGACCACATCAGAAATAAAATGGGTTTTTCAATTGTTCCAAATAGCCACGAGGGAAACAGAGTGAAAAGTCAGCCATCGCAGGGGGGGGGGGCAATATTCTCAGACGGTCTCTTCAGGGAGACATTCATACTGTTGCACTCGCTTGTGTAACAAATGAAAAAAGAGAGCTAGAGAGACAAGTACAATGCGTCCTCTCTCGCTTAGGCACAGCTGGCCAAGCGCGGTGTGAAGTGGGTGTGAATGTCGGATCACCAGTTTCTGAAAGTTCCAGAAATGGTCAGACACACGCACAGACACAAAAGGGTGTGGGGAGGAGTGGGCATCTGACATTGTTCTACCGTGTAGTTTGGAAGTTTAAAGGTTTCACTACGCTTCCTCACTCTGACATCACCATAACATTGGGGCCGCCCGACAATCTATCTGGTAATCTTTCTAATAATTCCAGAAATCGCTGTCTGTCTGTTTGTGTGTCTGCCGGCTTCACACTTGGCATGTGTATTGTTAAGGGCCAAAGGAAGTGCATTTTCAAATTTTATGCAATTTGGACAGGCAAAATATGTTAAATATTGATAAAAATTGAATAAACAGGCAAACAACAACGGTTTCACGACAACAGCAACAACTGTTCTCCAGTTCGGAGTTCTAGGTACTACATCGCTATGGAGTTCTATGGAGTATTTACCTGCTGCAGTTCAATTACAGCAGGTCACTTGTACAGTTTTCAGAAAGAAAGCCGCAACCAGCATCACCCCAGGCCAAACAAACAGCTCATCACACAGGGTTTAGCCCTGTTTGTGGAGGAGGTGACAAAGTTTGTATTTTGAATTTCTTAAACAAGCTTTATTTCTCATTCTTCGCTCATTTACTTCCTTTTGTCATGTAAACCAAGTGCACCACAATATCTATGCCATGTTATCCCTTTTCTAATGTCTTGCTGCACTGCTGCTCTTGGGCTCTCTCTATAAAAGCAGGCTTTCTGTCCTGCCTTCATGTGGGTCCATTTGGAAAATGCACATTAATACGTTGTCCTTAGGACATGGCCACGAGACGCTTTGTACCAACTAGTTTGTTTCAAGCACGGCCCAGCTGAACACCTCAGCTAACCTCCTTCCATCCCCTATAGTGCAGCTTCTCCTTCGTCCCACTCCTCCCTCTGTGTCACTCCCTCTCTTTGTGCTTTTTCTCCCTCACCTCTCACTCTGCGTTCAGCTAAATGACCCCCGAAATCCTCCCCTCTCCTCCCTTTGGACTCCTGTTTCCTTTAAGTCTCTTCCCATCCCTCTTAACTCCCCTTACGCTCCTCCGCCTTCTTCCTTTTCCCTCCCTCCCTCTTCTTTTTTCCCTTCTTCCCTAAAGGCCCTTGGATAAAGACGATGCAGTCTGTATTTTTGGCCAAAGACAGGGATTAGCAAAAATAAAAAATAAATAAATAAATAAAACGGTCCGGCCAAAAGTGACTCACACATATCCACAGAGACACTTGCACAGAGGCAGCCGCATGCCTATATATATACACACATACATTTAAAAAGTCGACTGAGCACGGAGGAGAAGCGTACGTTACACAACTAAGCTGCATCAAAGCCTATGTGTGCAGGGATGTGTTGGTCACTTACATGCCTGCTACAAAGTCAGCTGGGAGTAGGAACGTATGCAGGACCAGGACACACACAATCACATACCATCCAAACATGTTCACGTGCGTTCTATTATTAGAACTTGGTCAATGTAAAGCTCTGCAGAGTCAGCAGCTTAGACACAGACACACACACACACACACACACACACACACACACACACTCTCACACACACACACACACACAGTATGCAGAGGAACAGTAGGGACACAGAAGGAGAGTGGGGGGGTATTATTAAGTTGCCTCTCTGCTACTAGAAAACAAGACAAAGGGATCATATTAGACTGCTGCTATGTGATCCCTCTGGTTTCTATGACTCATTCTCCATTTTCTACGAGAAGCAAAGAGCGAGCTACTGTATCTTCATCACTGTAAACTACATTACTGTCTTTATGTGTCATTGAAATCAGTGAACACTACTAAGTGCAGTTTGCAGTGACAAAACGTTGTTGTTGTATCGAGCAAGTATAATACAGCTTGAAATTTATGTATATATATATATATATATATATATATATATATATATACATAACATTTACTGTCCCTTTTTTCTGTCACTAATTCTGTTTCTTCTCCCTCTACTCTTTTATCCTTGCCGTTTGTTTTACGATCCATTTGTGATTTATCCTGATTCTGTTCTACAGTAAAGAAACATGTTTTTTAATACATTCTCAATATTTTGTGTTGGATTAAATGAGCTACTTTAATAATTAATACTGAAATGTTTAGAGCTAACTACCACCTCACAAAGTTTCTTTGTCTCATTCAGCAGGAAAAGAGTCTTGGAAGAGGTTATAGGGCCGTTCCCCCCATTAGACAAATTAATTTCTGGCTGAGAAATTACACCAAGCAAGAGACGGAGAACAAGGGTTTATTCACAAATAAATACAATGCCCAAGGAGAAATTAGATTTGCTTAACAATAGTGGGGTTTAATTAAAAAGTACCAGACTACACAATAACAACAATGTAATTAAAAATACAAATACTTCTTGGGTTAGGACCATGCTTTTCACAGAGAAACATAATCAGCAAATATAACCTACTCTGTATTTATTAGTATTCCAATAACAAATAATTATCATATGTGTTTTAAGGACAGTGTTGGATTAAGAAACTTAATTAAAATGTAATTATCCCCTTCTCTTAACCCTTTGACTGTGATAAACTTGTCAGAGAATGAATGACGCGACACATAGGCTACTTTCTACAAGTTAAACTTAACCTCTTTCGTTGACCTTTTTTTAAGTAAAAGAACATTACGTGAGAGAGTTGGGCTGTCGCAATATTACGGTATTAACAAAAATCATAATTTATTGATATTGAGTTGATATAACACATGCGATAATATTGTTTAAATCAATTCGGCTTCTCCTAAATCATTTGGTTCACCCTCCAACATGGTAAGTATTAGTTATTAGGGTGTAATTTATAATTATATCTCTGTGCTGAGTAAAACTAATCTCTCGCTCTTTGTTCTCTGTGTGAGAGTGGTGGAGCCAAGTCATAGAAACAGCTTAGTATCTATCCCTCTCTCTCTCTCACTCTCTCTCCCTCTCTCCCTCTCTCCCTCTCTCCATCCCTTCCTCCATTTGTTTGGAGTTTGGCCCAAACGTTTTTTCAACTTCGAAAAATGAAAATCAAGCTGATGTGTTCCGTCTCTGATCTCCTCCACTACTCTTCTGTATCAGAGACACACACATGATATTCAAGGTGGTGTGTGTGTGCCTACATGTGTGCGTGTGTCCACGTTGAGTTGCAAGTCTTGTATGTTGGAGACACAGACATAAAACCATAAAGGTACAAATATAATTATTTCCAACACTTTGAATAACAATAATTTAATACATTAATGATAAAATTGGTCCATAATCACTCTGACCATAAATGGAGCGACGCCTGCTTCAGCCCCTCCACCAACCCAGCATCCACCTGCAGGCTCAGACGGGGGGTTACAAGTACTTGCTCATCACTCCTGATTAAGTCAGAGCCTAGACGCCAAACACTAACCTGTTCTACTGCTGCAATAAACGTTGAGTTGTCTGAATGAAATGAGATCATCATCTGTCTACACAACTCGAGTAGGTATCTGTATTTTTTATTTTACAATCTCCTTTTATTAGCTATTGTAATAATATTGTTATCTGAAATGATTTTGGCCAAGATAATCGTTGAGTTAAAATCTGATGTCCTGTAATGACTGGACGCTCACAAGTGGAGAAAAGCCTGTTAGCTGGATATTCTAATCCTTGAGGGAAAAGAAGACTCTTAGCCCTCGCAGAAGCATGTCAAATGCGTGATAGATGATAAGTGCTGTATACAGTGTCCGTTCATTTAACGCGTTCATATTTTTTGTGAATGAAGAACTGAACGAATCAGTTTACATATGATGAACGTGATTTTTTAAATCATCATCGTATCAGGCCATCATGTGAAATACAAGGAGCCGGCGAAAATGTGTGTGTATGTGTGTGTGTGCTCCCAGACAGCACACACACACACACACACACACAGACGCCAGGGCTCCGCCCCCACTCACCCGCTCAGAGCGACACACAGTTAGATGAGAGGAGCGTTCATGGGAAGCAGCCGGTCAGTGACTTTGTTGAAGAACAGTGGAAACAGTGAAAACACAGAGTTTCTCTCTGGTCACAGCTGCTCAGTGATCAGAGCAGAAGCTGCAGTTGGTTTGTACCGAGTTGGAGTTTCGTTGTCCTCCTCCACTCTGAGCTGTTCTCACTTTAACTAATAACTAAACACATGATCGTAAGTTTGTCCCCTAAATCATTCCAATAAAAAATGGAACAAATGAATGTGAACTAGTTCCTTTTCATCTGTATGAACTGAACTTTCAACTAGTTATTTTTAAGTGTAAACTGGCACAACACTGGCTGTGCACTCTATTTTATAAGTTCCCTGTAACACACTGCAGCCTACTCATGTGCAGCGTTTCCTATTAAGTATCTAGACTGTGGATAATTTGTTTTAATAATGTAAAACATTTTTACAACTCTCATAAGAACCTAAGAGATCTCTAACTTGATATGTTGATACGTTGCCGCATTGTGTAGCTGTGTGCAGCACTATTTGCCACATGATCACTGGTGCTATCGTCTATAAAGTTGTTAGCATCCCCTCAGAAAGTCAGACCTCATAGTTTCCAAGGTAAATATTGAGGTGTCAATCCGTCAATCAATATGTCAGTCATGACTGTTGTTTCTCACTTTTTACTGGGATCAGCCGCTGAAACACTGTCTCAGCATTTTAGACCCAAACTCTGTCTGCAGAGGCAGGAGCTCTGAGTGGGAGCATGATCTATAATTTATCTCTGCTTATGGGCAGATGGTCTGTCAGTGTGATGATGTGTTACTTTTGATCTCACTTCCTGTTTTATTTTGAAATCACACCCTCCTGTGTCTGTTATGTTAATGTATTTCCTCCCTTGATTACCTTGAGTGTTCCACCTGTGTTTAGTTTGCTAATAAGGTTCAGAGTTTTTAGCCCCGAGCTGTTCGGTTCTTTGTTTGTGGATGTTTGACTTTTGGACTGTGAACGACGTTCATTGAAAGCGTTCATGCACAACACTGCTCCTCTTGAGTGGCGAGATGATAGGCACGCCGTGATTGGACCGCCAAGTTGCAAGTGCAACAGCTTACGTATGCCGAAAGTCTAAAAGGGAAATTTTTAAATAAGTCACACTGTGTTCTCGGAAAGAAAACCTTTAGCATTATTATTTTACATAACGTTGCCAATATGTAGTCTGTTTCCAGCGGTTTAAACGTGGTCATGGCAACGTTGTTACCATGGATTTTGTAGATATGAGAGACAGAGGACTACAGACCTGAAGTGGAAAACCTTGTGCGGTGTATTTCTTTGCAAAATGGCACATTATTGTTTAATGTTGAGAGAACTGTCCCCTATATTGTCTCTCTTATGATAAGATGAAAAGTGCCAGTGTGTTAAGCTCTCGGGAAAACAGAGGGTTTACTGTTACAACAAGCAGGTGCAAACATTTAGACTCATAAACCTCCCAAGGCAAAAGAGGTCAAGTAAAAATAAAACTACCACGGATATTTTTATTTTTGCAAATCATGATGGAGCACTCCTGATTCACGTTTCAATTCTTTCAGACTAAGAGCATGTGCCAATTCATTTGCGTTCAGATGAATATTTATGTTGGGCATCTGAATTAAATGTGCGGAGATTTGTATTTTCCCTTGGGTTCGTACGAACAATAACATGCTAATACGTCCAGAGGGCTTCCAAAACATGTCTCAGTGAATTGAATAAAGTCTTAATGTAGACAAGAATATAAATACATTTTAAATATTTATTTATTTATGAGATTGATGAATGAAGTAAAAACAGGATACAGTATGTAAATGTGGACGCAATAGGAGGCATATAAGTGTTTTCTTGTATTCACTCTCAGTCCTTTTTTTCTTCCTGCACCTCTGTTCCATCACCACTTTCTCTTCTCTTTCTCCTCCCAGGCTACACACACACACACACACACACACACACACACACACACACACACACACACACACTTGTACACAAACCCTCACACACAGGCTCAAACTCATGACGCATTACCATTGCCCCCATGCACACAAAAACACACACTTGTGCACAATAGCATGCAGTTGCTCACCGACAACCATCAAACCCAACCTCTCTCATACACACACACACACACACACACACACACACACACACACACACACACACACACACACACCAACACATGGACATGGTGCTATAGGGCTATTCATCTGTCTGGAGCAGTGGCTTATGAAAGGTCAGTCTTTGAGTTATGACAGAATCTCCTGGCCACAACAATCTACGCGTGGGTGGCAGAGCAGTGACTCTCTCTGTGTGTGCGTGTGTGTGTACAAAGGTGTTTGGTAAATGTCCATGTGTGTGCATGTGTGTCTGGCAAATGTGTGTGTGTGTGTGTGTGTGTGTGTGAGAGAAAAGGGGCAGACCTGTAATGAGTGTGTGGTGCTGGCGCAGGACAGTAAAGGTGGAAAATGAGCCACCGTGCTGGCAAAGTGGGTCTGCAGAAACAGTTTACCTCAATGCGCGGGATAGAAAAGGACAGCTTAACGGGGAGACAAATACAGTGGGGGGCTGGAGGATTGAATATGAGGCAGAGAGACAGCTCATGAGGGACAACGCTGTGGCAGAGATGGAAGAGGAGAGACAGAGAGGGGTCAGCGGAGTGAGAGAATGCCGGACAAGTTCCAGGAGAGGGGATGGATTGGCACACGGGACGGAGGGGGAGGATGGTGGGGGGGGGGCTAAATGAGAGATTGTGAATTATCTAGTGTGTGTCAATAGATGTATGTCAATCCGTGAGTGTCTTTATGCAAATCCATTCATGTGTGAGTGTGTGTATGTGTCTTGGCAGCAACTGAGGGGCAGATGCTGCTTGCGCTCCAGGCCTACTGCTTTATGGCCTTCTGCGGAAATGTTGTTGTGCCAACCACAGCTCTCATCCGCAGCCAATCACACGCCTGGGTCCGCGGTGGACTACGGTTAATATACACACAACCATATACATACACCATCAGGAACGCATTCACAGGAACTCACCTTAGTGCGCGCACAGAAAATTTCATAATGAGAGACAGGGGTAATAAATGGAAAGTGTGTCTCAGTGGTGATTGTGTTCATTAAGGTGTAGTGTGTGCCTCTGATCAGCAGGAGGCTTTTGGAACACACACACACTTTCTATGTCTCTCTTTCACAAACACACACACACACACACACACACACACACACACACACACACACAATCATCCAGGGTTTTCCCAGAGGATCATTCACCAGAGAATTTGAGTAACATGCACATCGTGTTGTCTTAGTTGTGTTTTATTTCAGATGTGCTATTCTTTCATAATTTGCTGTTTATAAGTTTGACTTCATTTGTTTTCTGTTCACTGTAATTATGACTTGTTCTTTAGCCCTTAAGGGAAACTGAAATCAGTTTTTTTTGGCAAGTAAATTTATTTTCTGTGTACAATGCCCCCCAATACGGAGAGGGGGAGACGGTTAGCATCACAATTAATGTAAACTATAAATGAGTTTTACAAATCAAGCGGGCTAGTTAGCACTAGCTGTCCTGCACATGGATGTCTTTAAGCATTTCGCCCAACCCTACCTCCCACTAAGTTTCAATAAAATTGGTTTAGTAGTTTTTGCATAATCCTGCTGCAAGAGAGCAACGAAAGCATAACTTCTTTGACGGAGGTTTAATGTTGTGTGTTGTTATGAAGTGCACATTCATAGAAACATTTCCACCATCCACTGCCAACACAGTGTGCTCATGCACAATAAACCACACGACTGCCATAATATGTCTCCTACATTATATACAAGACACAATGTAGCAAAGAACATTTGTAATGCAGAACTGAACAGAACACAAAAGCTGGTATATGTGTGTGATTAACTGTGCTCCCCACTTTAGACTTTCATTTGTAAGTTAAACTAAAGGACAAAAGGTTTGTTTGGTTGGATGGCTGTAAACTGCTCACGATCCCAGTGGCCACCAGTCAGCTTCACTATGTGCACGGCCCGGTATGTTGGGATTGGAGTGTCAGACAGGCTGAGTGATAAATCAGGCAGACTTAATCCAATTTAGATTAAACTTGGCAAGTAGATTGTGGGGTTGGGTCAGGACCTATGCTATTGATTTTTTTTTTTCAAATCAATTAAGGGTTCAAGGTCACAGTATCGGACCAAAATGTTACCCTTGTGCTAATGCATGAGAAATACATTGACAGCACTTCACTAGATTGTATCAATAAATATTTACACACGCTTGTCAGTTTCTGAGAGATATTTAAAAACATTAAGCAATACAGCATTGGTATTAATAACTACACCACACATATACCCACAAAATGAATTACTTATTACATTCAAATATTGGCGTTACTAATATATTATTATTATTATTATTATTATTATTATTATTATTATTATTGCTGACCTCTTACAATTGTTGAGTTTTAATAATTCCATAATTGTACCATTTAATAAAATTCACCTGAAATGTAAACGTTTGGATACTTGTAGCATATATCTCATATCTAAGCCTGGCTGAGGCATGACTAATCTTCTGTGACATGACCATCTTTCAGACTTCAGTCTTTTTGAGCTCATCATCCGCAGATGTCATTCTTGGCTATTTGACAGATTTTTTCCCTGCTTCATTTCTGCAGTAAAAAAACGTCAAGAGATTACATTTATTTCCTCTGTGGCAGCAGAACAGGTAACATCGGCTTTCAGAGACTCCTGCAGGTTAAACTGGACGAAACACTTTTAAGGCTGATTATCTCTGCAAGACTCACCACAGACTGACTCAAAAAACACACGTTAGCCCGGCAACGTTAAGGCTATGAACAAAATGGAACACCCTGTAGAAGACTGTACTATACATACATCTCCATTCAAAACGAATAACTGTTGGAAAGAATGAACGCACAATCGTTTAGTCAATTTTTGAATCCCGAAGTTCAGGGGAAAAAATCGATGTCTTAGACTATGGCCTCGATCCTCGCTCTCCAGCTGTTCAGGTGCTGAGCTAAAATGCTTAGGTACTTAAACTCACACGCCCACACACACACGCCAGAAGGGCTGACTTAAGAGACATTTAAAGATGCTTTATGACAAGCAATATGCAGCTGTTCCAACCTCTGAACGCCTCTAAGCTGTAGCAGCATTTTTACATGGAGAACCTTTGCATATATGAATTTGACCGGCTTTTAATCTCTCGAACCACACTCCCCAACTACTTGGGAAATTCTGTCCCCTTTCTTTTACCAGAGAGGTCAAACCTGATCCTACATGTCAGTCCTGTTCAATATGAGCCTGTACCTTGACTGCTGCTGCTGCTTTGCCCTGCGTACAGAACTCAATTGGACAGGGACTGCTGTCTTGCAATGGCCCATAGCAGAAGACTGACAACGCGTCAAAGACTTTCTGATTGTATGTATCACAAATCCTCACAATCTGTCTTCCTCTCCTCCAACTCCGTGGTTTAACTTCGACAAGAGCCAAAAGAAAAAATAATTGATTCCAAAACTATATAAACATTTGAAAGTCTAAACAAACTAGAGTTCTGTCTTATTTTCTGTTTTCACACATTCTCTGTTTCTCAAGTAAAACTCATGATTTGGAGAGAAAAAAACCCAAAAGTAATAGGAAAGATTGACAGAGAGGTGAAAGAGTGCAGGAAGAGATTGAACGTATTACAAGAGAAAAAAGGGGGTGGAATAACGCAGAGGGAGGGATAGAGAGGGCATCAAGCGAGAGAGGCAGAAAAATGCTGTGGAACAGAACAAAAAAAAGGAAAGCGGTGAAGAATAAAAGATAAAGAGAGAGCAACGGAGGGATGAAGAAGAGAGGCATGCAGATGAAAAACTCAGAAGAAAGAGAGTGAAACAGAAGGAGAGGTTGAAGGTTGAGAGGTAGACAGACAGATCAAGACCAAACCGAGACTAGCCGACAGCTGTGAGAGCAGAATTTGATACTGCGGCACCGACACACAAACACAAGACGTGCACGCACACACATACTGTATGCAGACGCGCGCACGTGTGTGTGTGCGGGGCTCACAGGGGCACATACACATGCTCACACTATCCAAAAGAGCCACATTACACATGAAATATTAATGGTGCAAAGCAATCAGCAAAAATGGAGATGGGGGAGACAGAGAGGGGGAAAGTAAGGGAGAGACACAGATGGAAAGCAATATGTCTTTATTACCAGTCCTGGTCTGACATGTTGACTATCAGCAAAATGATATGCACTTTGAATCATCACTTTTACCAGGATCAACCTGCAGGAACAACTTATTTTCTTCCTCAGTGTTGTATTTATTCCATCTTGCAACAAAGGAAGGTCATCCCGAGTGCTAAAATGCCCTAATGTAGATCCATTCTGCCAGCAGTGAATATGTAAAGATGTCTATGTATGTGTGTGTGTGTGTTTATCTCTATGTAATGCTGTTCCAAATGCAAAGCCTAATTCAGCTTCTCAAGCATGGATGGCTTGTGTGAATCTCAATAAATCATTAATGAATAATTTTCACAGGTGAGAGAGTGTGCGTGAAAAAAAAGCTGAAAACAAAATTGGGGGAGAACATACTGTCTTCCCTTGCTAAATACTAATGTAAGATTACTGTATGTGTTGTATATGTGTGTGTGTGTGTGTGTGTGTGTGTGTGTGTGTGTGTGTGTGTGTGTGTGTGTGTGTGTGTGTGTGTGTGTGTGTGCATCTGACTGTTAATTCCTGATGATAAAGGACAAACAGTCAGGTGTGTTTGTTCTCTTAAGCACCTCTCTGCCCCTTAAAAGCTTCAGGTAATAACACCATCCATCACCTGCTTGTGCGGACACGTGTGCATGTGATGTGTGCGCGTGTTCACGCGTTCGACAGAAAGGTCAAAAACAGGAGGAGTTTGCAGAAACACAGGAGGTATCGCTTCGCTGCAGGAGTTTAATCAGAAGGAAAAAATATGCCAGCGTGTACACACACCGTACGCAGACACCGAGCTGCACACACAAACAGACACGAACGCCCAGGACATGAACATCAGCCGGGTACATGCATTAGTGCACAGCAGCAGTTCCTTACTAATGAAGAGGGGAAACACTGTGGAACGGCGTGTCTAGGCAGGTGTGAGGAGAAATAAACAAATAATGAGATCAACACTGCCAAGATTACGGCACATTCATTACAGCACTTAGTGTGTCCCCATCAACCTCAGACTTCTACCTCTCCTCATCCGACGAGATCACCGGCCTCTTTCCCCTGCGTCTCCTTTCTTTTGCTGTAGCTCCATACATTGTGCAGCTGATGTTTGTTATTGCATCACTGACTGCAGTGTCACGTTACTCACCTCCTTTTCCTCCAAACTCTAACGGGGAAGCACAACTGATGTTCAAGTGCAAGGGCCCCTTGAGAGTCGAAGATCCAAATCATCAGTCGCAGACCGCTCAGCTGACTGAGATGCAAGTGAAGCTTTTTTTTTTCTTCTGTGCAGTCAGTGTGCAGCTACTCCTGGGGACTGAAATGTTCCCAGAAGAAGCAGAGTGAGCGCTCCTCGCTTTCACGCTGCCCTCTGGGGTAAAATCTTTCCACTACCTCAAGTCCTGTCTCTGACGGGTACAGGCAGCTGCGGACCTGGACCCAGGCTGAGTCTGAGAGAGCAACTTAACACAATATAGTCGTCTGTTTGAAATGAACTGTCAGCTAAAATATTGCTGCACATTACTGACTCGTCATTTTCAGGATGTAGTTAAAATGCACGAGCTTGGAACATAGACTGTTAATAAAGTTGGATAATGCACAACTTCCTCTTACTTTCCAGATATGAACAGTCAGAATCTGTACAGTAGCTATCCAGGGATTGCATTACATAATACATATTATTTAGCTGCAAGTACATTAGCTTCAATAAATCCAAACGACAAAGTGCTCCACGTAAGTGCAGCTTGACTTTGACCATCTTCTTAGCCAAGGTGTAGTCGGAAGAGATGTGTATTTAGCCTGTGGCGGAAGATGTGTAGACTTTCTGCTGTCCTGATGTCGATGGGGATCTCGTTCCACCATTTGGGAGCCAGGACAGCAAACAGTCGGGTTTTTTTTGAATGGCTAGGTGTCCCTCGCAGTGAGGGAGCAGCAAGCTGATTGGCCGATGCAGAGCGAAGTGGACAGGCTGGGGTGTGAGGTTTAACCTTGTCCTGGATGTAGACTGGGCCCGATCTGTACGAGTACGGTACGCAAGAACTAATGTCTTGAAACGGATACGGGCAGCCACGGAGTAGCGTTAGAGAACTTAGGTTGAAGACCAGTCGAGCTGCTTCATTCTGGATGAGCTGCAGAAGTCGGAGAAGTCACACAGAAGCTTTGCTTGTAGCTTGATATTAGCCGCTCAGCTAAACTGAAGTTGTTATGAGGTGCGTTCGACTTGGACTTCATCTGACTTTGTCTGACTTGATCTGCCGACGTGATCTGCCGGCGGCTGCAGGGGTGGAGTAAGCAAAACACAGATGTCAAGTCGGACACTTTTTACTTCTCGTAGCGTCAGTGAGACAAGAACAACGACCGATCTCGCAGTGTGTTCGCTTTTTTTGTTGCAGATTAAACAGATGTTTAGGAAATAGTGAGATCAGTAGGAGTGTGAGACGGGCCGCTGCTGAAAAATTAACGTAGCAGAAACCCTGGCCACCATCACCTTGAATGTCCCGTAGAACCCTCAACAAAAGTCTTGCAGTTCAAAAAAACATTTCTTGATAGTCTATTTGCAAAAAAGGGACAATTGTCTAATTACTCGTGTTGAACAGCCAAACATTATTCAACTGCCAAAAGTTTTAGGCGGGCAGCCCTGGTGATACTGATACCTGGGCTTTGGGTATTAACCAATACCAGGTTCCAATCCAATATCAATGGTAAATTAAGCTGAATGCCTGATGTTGCCTTACACATTCTTATGGGTGGCATTCTCCCAAATGAGCTATCGTTAGTATATTATCAGTAATTTGCTTGTTAACTAGATACTCAGAAACTTAATGTATTTTTTTGTTTTAAAATAAATGAAATACTATTGCTTGTGAATGTCTCCTTGTATCCCTTTATTAAGGAAAAACATAATGTGATAAATTTTCATTGTGGCCCTAAAATTCTTAATGCGTTCCTAAATCTATCAACTAAGGCCTTGGGGAAAAGTCAAGCCCTGAGGCTGGAGTCCAATCATTAAAACCAGATTTGAGATGTGCAGTACAGCTATTTGACAGTTTGATGGATCTCCTGATGAGACCTAAGATCTCAGAAGGTGAAGAGGGACACAGTGTAATGTTTAACTGTTTAGATACTGAATAATCATCAGTTCAGTCAGACAAAGTATCTATAAATAGTTGCTGTGGCCTAGAAGTGGGCACCCAGCTAAGATAACTCCAAAGGCACAATGCAGAGAAATCAGTGAGGTAAAAGAAAAATGATGCCCAGAGTAAAGACTAAAGGAAAAGGAAACCTTGGAGGTGGAACATTTTTGTTCGTGAGTCCACCACACGCAAATCATGAAGGACAGTAAGTGGAAGCTGCTTTTCTCCAGCAAAAAACCTCTTAAGTTTGCCAATGAGCACCTTGACATTCCACGACGCTACTGAGAAAATGTTCTCTGGACGAATGAAACTAATGTGACATAGGGCAATGCTATGAGCAAGAAAACATCATCCTTACACTAAAGTAAATCAGTGGTTGGGCATTGGGGAGTTTCTGCCTCTGGGCTTGAACAGCGCTCTATCACTGAGTGTAAAATGAATTAAGAAAAAAGGATAAGAAGGTCGGCGGCTCGATCCCAGTCTTCCCCATCTGCATGCCGAAGTGGCCTTGGGCAAGATACCGAACCCCAAATGGCCCCTCACAGAAAAAATAAAGTGCCATAAATGCACTGTATGAATATGTGTGTAAATGGGTTCATGGCAAAACTGTACTGTAAAGCACTTTGAGTGGTCATCAAGACTAGAAAACCGCTATATAAATACAGACCATTTACTATTTTAAAACCAAGGTATCTCACAGCACAATGTCAGAGCGGCTGTCTGCCAGTTGAATCTTGGTGGAGGTTGGGTGATGCAGTTGGACAATGAGCCTAAACACTGACATTCCAGAATGATATCAAACAAAGAAAAGAGAACATAACTAAGCTGAAGCAGTGCTAGAGGAAATATTGTACAAAATTCCTTGAACATTGTGCAGTTCTGGTCCGGAGCAGGGAGGTTCCAACCTTTAGTGAATCGAAGGTTTGAGTCAAGACTGAAAATGCTATGTTCAGTAAAGGCACACTAAATTATAACTGTTGGGGTTTATTCTATCTATATTGTGACTTAGATCAGATCTCATTTTATGGCCAATTAATTCAGAAAACAAGGTCATTCCAAAAGGTTCACATAGCGTTTATTGCCAGAGCTTGTGTTCCCCAACTACCCACGTAATGTTTCTCACAAAACAAGATCCAAAATAGGACCATGAGAAAACACACACACAAACACACGCACGGCTCCCTCGCTCATATATCACTGTGGACGTTGGAGAAAAAGTGCTGAACACTGTCTGATGACCGGTAGCAGGGCCTGAACGCTTTGCCAGAGCGGACATATTCACAGTAAACAAATCATCTCAAGTAAGTACAGCCAACAAGCAGTCGCAGTGAACAACTTGATGGGTCTTTTTCAAGTGCCAGCAGAGCGCTGCAGCCCTCATATCGGAAGCTGGACGCAGCGTAACACGTTCACCTTTTAGTTTAGAACGCAGATCACACACACACCAGGTCTGGAACCACCCAGCAAGCAGAGTGTACGCAACCTATGTCAGTGCTGGGCGTAGCAGAAAGTCATTGTTGTGGGATATAACATAGTGGTAAAATAAAACATAAAACCAAAAAATAGATGCTCATTTTCTTACAGTGTCGATACATTTAAGGCGACTTACTTTATTTGCAAGTATTTTACACATTGAAATCAAATCAAAAGCATTGTCAACCACCTCAAGACAAAATGGATCAACTGCTGATTTCACTTTTCTGCTCTACACTTTCTGCCCCATGCAGGACTGCCTCCATGACCTACAGCTCGCTGTACACAATTTAAGTGTTTCAGAGTTTAACTGACTCGTTTCATGACTGGGACCATATTTGTTCAGATGTCGATACATAATATTTGCAGACACAGTTTCCTCTTTCCTCCGGGGATTGTGGCTACAAAAAACTATGAATTCTGCAGCGAAGAACATCCCCTACAAAAGATATAGAGCCTGGTGATTCTTTAATAGAGACTTTTTCTTTGCTATTTCACCCCTGGTATTACTTTATTGGTCACTTTGCAGACAAGCAAAAGGTTCTGACTCAATAATATTCTTGCAGGATTTTGAACAATGCAAATCAAGAGGTGACATCCCTACCGGGGAAAAAGCTGTTATGACAAATAAAGGTGAGGAGTGGAAAGTAAAAATTTGTTCTGGTGCTGTCTTTTATTTGCCAAAGGTCTGTAACTTTTTGACAGCTAGTGCTGTAGCAGTGAATTTCCAGTGGGGTAAGCCCATTCTGTCTGTGCCAGCATGCTTGTTATTCTGATGATGGAGGGAAAGGAGAAGAGGAGGAAAAGCTTCCTGATCTTCATTAAGAATGACTCAGCTTTCTTTTTCAGCCTGTCAGCATTTCTAAAGCTGATGACGTTCCAGGGCCACTGCTAAGAGAGCTATTCAACACAGGAATAGAGAGTTTAAGACTAAGGCAGCCACTGCTTAAATTAAACTGTTAGTGTCATGTGTAAATTGTGTGCGTGTGATTAGATAAAGACAGTGCAGGTTAAGCCAAAGACTAAGAAAAAGAGCTTTTCACAAGCTCTTTATATTAATATTCTGAACCTGATTAGAAAGAGATTTAGTTGAAAGACGACAAGACAGCGACAAACTTCTTAAAGAATCATGAACAGTAAAGTCCATGATTCCAAAGATGGCAGTTATGTGGCACATGTCCCACCCCTCTCCTTAATAATAATCTGCTTCATAACACCCAAATGAGAAATGTATAAAGCCAATTACATTGTTGCACTGACACAAGCGAAGCATTTCCAGTGTAACCTGTGAGAAAATAGTGTTTTATGTCTTATTTTTGGTCAAAGGTTTCAAAACATTTATGGAGTTTTTATGTTATTTTCCCAGTCATTCCATTTGTGCATTTTATTCTCATAGACGATTGAAAGTGTGTCCCTCTCCCCATTCGCTCAGAGAGGAGCCTGGTTTTGTCAAAACAAAAGAAATGCCTGGGGGCCTTGCCAAGATGGCAGCCAAGTGGCAACACTTCCTTGCAGGGACTTTGAAATAATTCAATTCTTGTTGCTTATATAAATGTCAATGTTAATATGACTACTGCTACTACATTAAATCTTTAGTGTGTCTGCTCTTTCCGGCAGTCAGAGTGGTTACACAAACACTGTCAAATACAGATCCAAAAAAATGTTTCATTATTTAGGTAGAGTAAATCTAATAAATAAACTAGATATTCTACTCCAAATATTCTTCAAATGCCATTCAATTCAAAAAATACTAAGATGACATCGCTGTCCACCCTCATTCCTTTTCAGAGATCGACTTCCAGGAAATGCCACGACAATGGTAATTTGTGTTTTTCCCTGCCGTCTGCCTATTGCTTTCTATTTTAGACTGTAATCCTCTGAATAACGGATTTCTTTTTTTACTTGGACCAAAGTTAGAAACTGTTCTTAGACACTTGAAAGGTTTTCCTGCCTTACTTCCAGTTGTTGTTTTCCACTCCATCTTGGTCGTTACTTTTGCTCTCCTCTTCCGCTCTGGTTAACTTGCTAGTTGATGTAAAACATTGCAACTGATGGACATATTTAAAACTCAGCTACACAGTCAAATGCAGATATCAATGCCTGGTACTTAATTGGCTTTTTTGAACTACGTTGGCAAGGCCTTGGATGTAACAGATGTTCATCGATATGTAAAAGTCCCACACTCACGCTTTAGGGATTTGTTGCCAACTTTTGCTTTTCAAATAGTTACTGACACAAAGAAAATGTTGTTGGAACTATTTTCTGAGCTGCAGGAAGAGCTTGTTTACTGTGAACTGTGGTGATCAGAGACTTCCTGAATCTTCTTGAAGTGTGAGACATAATAACGGGTGGAAATTTATGAAAGATGTAGGTATCTCAATGAAGATAAGAAGTTGAAAAGAGACATGAGCCTTATGTCTTTTGCGAGGTGTAATTCTGCATTGAGGTTTTGCTTTTTAAATGAATCACTGAATCTTCAATACTTTCTCTTCTTTCCTCAACTGATCTGCTGCTTAAAACTACAGAAGTTGTGTCTCCGTACAACTGCAGGCATATATGAAAAAAAACTAGCATAGGCTTTTTTTTAAATAATGCTGACAGTTTTGCTCAGCACTATGGATGCATTTTTGCTTTCCATTGCAGCAAAGTTGCCTGAATTACAATGCATTAACAAAGCAAATAACCACTATGCTGTGTCTAAAGGGATTTTCTTTTATTTATTTAATTTTTCCAAAGAAACATAAGAGCTATAATATTCTGTATATGCGAGCTGGGTTTAACACGCGAAAGAAATATGTGAAACCTTCCTCACTATGTCAGAGAAAGGATGAAAATAAAGAATGGGAGACATCTTTATAGACAGCGTAAGAGCAGGTTAGGAGGGAAGCCTTCGAGAGGGAATCACAGAGATGAGGGATCACTAGGAAATAAAGCAGTGACTGACTTTGGTGTGTGTGTGTGTGTGTGTGTGTGTGTGTGTGTGGGTACGTGTGCATCTCTGTGGGTGCATTTGTATATACGTGCACATGCATTGTGTATGCTCACTGCTCTGTCAAGACCTCTCTGCTCTTAAACCTTTCTTCCAGACCTGACAGGAGGGAAGTAAAAAGTAGTAATGGATGAGTGTGTATTTGCATGCACGCATGTGTGTATATTGCTGCCTGCATATACGACCTGTGTAGGAGAAAGAGAGAGAGAGACAGTAAAAGGAAGCAAGAACAGCATATGTGCTGTTATGGACTGTTTGTTGTAGATCTATATTTGAGACCAAGTTTGTTTCGTATGCATGCAAAATAGAATTTTCTCTGGCTGCATCATGATTTTGTGTGTGTGTGTGTGTGTGTGTGTTTGTGCTATTGTACAGCTATCTTTGTGAGGACCAGTTTAGTCTATAACCTACAGAGTGAGGACATTTTGGGAAAGTGAGGTCCTCACTTCATCCAAAGACTTTGAATACATTTTCAGTTGTGATTAGTTTTCAAAATGATCTAAAATGAATCAAATCCAACCAAGATTATCCACATTACAAAGAGTAATGAAGAAAAACCTAATGTTGATGTTTATATCTATTACTGCTATTTTCTGAGGACTTCCAGCTGTTGGGGCAAATTTTGATGTCAACCTTAGAAGTTTGATTTACTGATTTATTCGGGGGTTAGGGTTAGGAGTTAAGGTTAGCAATCCTAACCCTGTAACTCTAAACTTACCAAGGTCGTAAAAACTCATAGATGGCACCAGTCGATCGGGCGTGCCCACATTAGTGGGGGTAGAGCCTACTCCCAAGTCTCTACGACATTCACCAGCCCTAACCTAACCCTATTTGCAACCCTAACCCTAACCGCGACCCAACCTAATCGCAACCCTAACCCTAACCTTAAACCCCTAACCCTAACCGCGATTAGGGTTAGGTTTGGTGAATGTTGTAGAGACTTGGGAGTAGGCTCTACCCCCACTAATGCGGGCACGCCCGATCGACTGGTGCCATCTATGAGTTTCTACGACCTTGGTAAGTTTAGGGTTAGGGTTACAGGGTTAGGGTTAGGCATTTAGTTTGGATGGTTAGGGTTAGGGTAAGGGGCTAGGGAATGTATTATGCCAATGAGTGTCCTCACTAAGATAGCTGTACAAACGTGTGTGTTTGTGTGTGTTTTGCAGTGTGAATGGCTGAAAGAGAGAGAAAAATACAACCAACTCTCTCTCCCTCTCAGTTTAGAGTCACTTCTGATATTCATCTTCTGCTAGGTGTCTCCCATTTCCGTTAAGCAGCAACAGAATCCCAATACAATATGTGTTGCAGTGATTTAGAATCAGAATATACTTATATTGAAATTAATAAATGAATGTTTGATGGAATTTCAGGCACACTTTTCAAAACACAGAAGTAAAAGATCTCTCCGGTGGATAAAGGAGTCAATCTGAAAATTTAGGAAGAAGGATTTTGCATTTGTAACTGCATAGGGGATCTGTTCCAATACTGATAGGCTCCCGTAAAAAGGTCTGAAAGATCATTACACTTCAGAATTAAGAATTGGAAAAGCTGAAAACTACTGCTCAGTGAACACAGAGGTCAGAAGAAATGATTCTGCCTTTTAGAAAACAATAAATATGTTAATGTTAATATAGTAATGTTCCAAAAATTACCACTAACCTGAAGGTCGGTGGCTCAATTTCCAGGTCTTCCGGTCTGCATGCCAAAAGGGGCAAGACACTGAATGAAAGGAGAGAGATGGGAAATAATATGCAACGAACATCCCAAGCTAAATGGGTTCACGGCTGCAACCATTATTATTTTGTTAACAATGGACATGAATAAAAATGTGAAGAGTTGGGAGAGTGATGAACCGATGCAGAATTATCACCCACTTCTGCAGTTTACACGCTGCAGAACTTTATAGTGACTGCCACCTCATTGTTTTGGTTTTACGGCCCACACGGCTTTACTGGCTCGCTCTCATCACTCTCAATGAACTGTCTGCAGCTGTGGAGACTGTTTCTGACATTAAAGCACCAAATACCTTGATACCCTACGTGCCCAGCACCAAAGTGGCACACAGACAGTTAGTCTGAAAAGCAACAGATTCCCTCAAACGTTGGAGAGCAAAAACAAAGCTAGAAGGATGAGAACAATTCAAGTGTCTTCTGTAAAATGAAGACAGAAACACAGAAGCAGCACTTTCCACACTAGCATACTGAAGAATGTTTGAAAAGGTAACACCACCTTCCACCAAGTGTGCTTAGCTGCTTTCAGACGTGCACTGCAGTCCATATATCTGTCTGAAATTTGCAGAGGAGCTGTATGTGAGAACGCAAATGTCCGAGTCAGTTGCGCTGGACATTTCCTAGAGCTCTTTTTCTGCTAGCCCCCTAATGAGCCCATGTACGAATACAGCAGGAAAGTAGGTGTGTTGATGACATGCATGCTCTACCTAAGAGCCACTCCTCGTCTGAATGACATTTTGAGTTCATAGTTCGAGTAAATCCTGAGATTCTCTTTCTGTATTTTACTTTCCTGAGTAAAGTAGACTGACAGAGATGAGAACTGGTGCAGATACACCAGGATGAGGTAAAGGCACAATATATGCCACTAGCCATGGAACCTCCCTGTGGGAATCGGTGGTGTTTGCAGTCATTCTATCCTGCTAGTGTTGAAAATAAATCCCAAAGGGAAAATCCGCATTAACATTCACTGTGTGCTACAGCAACTGTACATCTGTTCTGTGGCCCAGAGCAGATTGGTTCAGATTTGTCCACTGGGGGAAATAAATAAACAGTATGGAAAAAATAACTTAAAAAATATGAGGTTTACATACATGTATGTGATGTTGCCAACAAGAATACTGCTGCACGTGTCCTCAGGGGCCAAGCCACAGTCAAAAGATCATAATAAAAAGTCGCAAACAGAACTGTGGCACTGTTTGGCTCTACAAAGCTGTCTCAGATGCATTCACTATCAACTCAATCCATCATTATCCATCATGTGTATTTTTGTTGTTTTACTGAGTTGGTGTCTGCCTACTCACAGGAAAATACAAAGTCTAATAGGTAATCCACATAGAAATAATTTGAAGACGTGTTCCTGACATCTGTCAGTCGTCTGTCTCGCAGAACGGAGTCAAATCAGTTTTTATCAAAAGTATAAATCAACACAGACTCTCAGACGTGCACATCGCCCCAGGGCCCCCTGCATTTTTTACACGCTGAGTTAGGGCTGGGTGATATGGTCTATAAATAAAATCATTTAAAAATATATTTCTAGTATATGACAATTCTAAATGTCAAAGCACTTTGATGATTTTAGTCGGCCCTGCAACATATGTTTACATTAAAAGTAAATTAGAGGTTTATATTGGAATAGAGTTAAATTTGCAAGAAGTTAAGTTCAACAAAACAGTTTATATTCAGACCACACAATTATAGATATAGGTATCTAACCGCTGTTTAGCAATTATAAAAATAAGCATAATTAAACTCTTAAACATTTCATGCATGATATTTGCGGCATGTCATTTCAAAATCTGTAAGATAAAATAAACATAGCGTGTGAAGCGTGGAGGCATGAGAGGTTGCAGGCTGTCACTGGGATAAATTACTGTCAAAACAAAACTGAATTTTCTTCATTTAAGATTAATCACAAAATATTACCACAGATACTTCTAAATGTCTCTCTTCCACTGGTTTCGCATTTTAATGTTGACACAAATCCAGAGTGCTAAATAACGCACACAGACACACAGACACACAGACACACACACACACACACACACAACAACACACACACACACACACACACACACCACACACACACACACACACACACACACACACACACACACACACACACACACACACACACACACACACACACACACAATGAAGACATGCTCACACTCGTCTGATGTGATTGTTATTATTCTGCAGAGTGGCTCGTCAGAGTGACAGCATGGACCCTCTGCCTTTGTGGTTCACACACCTTGATATTTTTATGTTACAGCTTTTGAGATGACCTGTTGTCGCACAAAAAGTGCATTTAATTCAAAAATGTTTTTCTTTTATGTTGCTTTAAGGTGTTTTGTTGAGGGTCTTTGTTGAGCTCGATAGAACAAGGCTACATTATGTAAGCCAACATCATGCCATTTAGTTGTTTTCATTTAACAGCCTTTGTGTGCAATCACCTGTTTGTGTAAATACTGATGTGTTTGCAAACTTTTCCGCCATCTGATTTCCACCTTTTTTGCATTTAATTTTAAAGCTCTTTGCATAGAAAACAGACACGAATATAAACAAGAATGTTTAAACGCAGGACTGGAAGACGTCTGCAATCATCATACTCGTGTGATTCTGCATCAAAAGGAGGAGACACACAGAAAGTGATGTTCACAACAGCAAAGTTACTATCAACTCAATGATCTCTCATTGGAAACAAATCTAAAATGTCAGTGAAATAAAAAGCATCCTGATATCACAATACTAAGGGGAATTTAGAGAGGCTGAAGAACACAGATATGAGTCAGGATCATTACATCCCACAGTCCTTTGTTTTCCTCCTCGCTTTTTCCGCCTGCAGGTAAAACTGATTTGTCTGAGACGAAGGCTGAGCCTGAAAGAAGTCTCCAGATTTAGATGATCACTTAGGCAACAGACGGACAGCTATCAGCGTCTCTGCAACAGTTCAGCATTGTCAAAACATGAGAGCAGACTGCAGACCAAACAGTGGAAAATCTCACTTTTCTACATGCTTTTTAATCCAGACAAAATAGGGAGTGTTCTTATCACTCCGTAGAGAGCATACCTCTGCCAAGGCCCAACAGTCTTCTTAAATGCAATCGCACTGCAACACTTTTCACACATTTCACTAAATATGCCTCATTTCTCTCATCAAGATCCATGAATTATTCCCTGAGAAACTGTGAAAATGTTGAAAAACACTCACAATGTTGAGGAACTAGATAGATAGATAGATAGATAGATAGATAGATAGATGAGACATCTATAGATGACCACATTAATTATTACCTCTTGAAAAACAAGAACATTTATTTATATGTAGACATCAGGCTGCAGGGAGAGGTCTTCTCAGAGAAGGTCATCACAATATGATGCAATATAAGGTCTAACAAACACAAGATACATCAACTAAATTATAAAGTATGTAAAATGATGGGTTACAGCCCAAATAGCATTATTAGTCAACCCATTACTACTTTATACTGTATGTACCATATCCCTGTCAGTAAGTTTTAGCTTGTGACTGTGGTTGCTCTGTGTCTCTACGGTTTTTCTGTTTTGGCACATGCAACAATCTTGGAGCCTCTTCCCCTGAAGATATTAAATATTTTATGAGTTTTTTTCACAGATATTCCCGTAGTTAGAGCACAAACGATTTAGCCTCTTCCAAGGCCTCTGACAGCAGTTGTTTCATGCTACTTTAAAAAGACATCACACTGCATATTACAAGGTCTGGCTGACAAAAGCTGCTAATTGCCATTCAAGCTGATACAGCCCACATTTGTTGCCGTGTTTGCAGTTGTGATTAAGTTATCCGGGAGTTTCAATTTATTGACATATAAACTGAAATAATCATTGCAATTATACATATAAATACTCGAATAACAATATGCACTATATAGGTGCACATGTTAATTAATATACAGAAGACGTCTATTGTAATAAACATAAAATGTGACTCGTAAAAAAATACATTGTATATTGTATACATACAGCACAGTTGGAAAGTACACAATCCAGATTTGTGTGCGGTAAACTTAAAGGGAAAATTCACTCATTATCTACTCACCACTAAGCCGATGGAGGGGTGGGTGAAGTGTTTGAGTCCACAAAACACTTCTGGAGTTTCAGGGATAAACAGCGTTGCAGATAAAGTAACTGGCGACGTTCCCTACCATGTTTGTGCTGAAGGGGCTCAGGCGGTTCTTTCATCGTCTCAGAGAGGACACTTCACTTCAGACCCTCCTCCTACTCTCTGTAACCACGTCCTGACAATATGGACTGTGGCCCGCAACAGAGTTGGCATTTTTGACTGGCTTATTGAGCCGTTCAGCTTTACCAACCTTGACACTGCTTCTATAGCACATCATAAAATAGAGTACACCTTCTACCGACTGTCCTTTGTTAAGTTATTCCACATAGTGAAAGACATGAGCTCCTTCACTACTCTGCACTTCTCTCTCTGTGCCGCTTGTGTGTTGAAGAAGGGGGGGATTTTTTTTTTTTTTTACAAATTGACAGCGTGTGTAAAAAACCCTATCCTAATGTCTGATGGTTTTTTGTTCTCTGAGATCCAAAGCCCCTGACAGAGAGACGGAAAGGAAATATATTGCCTGGGTGCAAGGGTAGTGCTTTTATCACCTTTTATAAATCTGTCCACACCATCCTGTCTTCGTTCCAGTTTTCATATCCCTCCCTGTAGAGACCCCAGAGATCATTCCCCAACACTGAGCTCCATGACCTCATAATTCCTGCACCCCAGTCACCATCTCTCAACACTTATATTGCAATAAACATTTACCCCATTAAGCCAAATGGCCCTAGTTTAACCGCACAATTGGAACATAAAATCCAGAGTTGTAAGTCTTGGGCGCACAGACTGAGTGGGTCTGAGACTGAGTCCACCTGCTGTGTCGGTCCCTGTAGGTGCAGCACCGCAGACAGTGCAGAATGGCTGGCTGAGGTGGAAAACATACCATAGTGTGTGATTAATTAATTCACTCTCCAGAAACGGTGTCATCGCTCTGAAACAGCTTTGGCGATCGCGCTGACGCATGACGACAACAGCTCGGCAAATAGAAAGAGGCTTCTCACAGAAATCATGTTGTCAGAGCGGCACAACCTGAACGCAGCAGCTCAAATCTGCAGCTGAATGGTGAATGTTAATTTTTGGGATGAACTGGTGCAGTGCTGATGAAAATGAATGGGGACGAAGGATTTTAAATGACCACATAATTGCTACAATATTCACCTATTATTTCTACTATAAAAATCCTCGCAACTGCATTTGGGCTAGACTGCATTATAAGAATAAAACATGAAATGCTACGTTTCCTCAAAGAAAATTGGAAAGGAGGTCGTGATACACAGGGGTTTGCTATAATCGTACATATCCCATGCAGACAATGTCTCTCTATGGAGGAGTCTGATGTATTTGTTGCAGTCAAGTGTCATTTGCAGTGATTTAATAAAGGTAAACACGGTGGACAGATGAGCTTGATGGCACTGAGCTGTGGCACTTCTCAGAAGCAGATTTATTAGCATACTGCATCCTGTTGCCTTCAGATGGCTGCAGGTGTTTATTAAACTGAAGGAGAAGCTTATCATAGGGTGTAAAACAGACATCGGTGGACAACATATATTGGAATAATGATTTAGCGATAAATGCAAACTGATTTACCAACGGTCTCGCTTCGAACCCGATAAACATTCATTTCTCATCCGTTTTAAATGCTTCTACTAGATTTTTCTATTTGATATTTCTACTGATGTTTAAAAAGCATTTGTTTTCATTATAAGCATTAGTCCATCGTGTGTTTGCACCATGTATTAAGTTTGCACTGTGTTGTTCAAATCAAAAGTGGCAGCTGTTTGAAGTCATGCCAGAAACTGATGTAGTACTGCGACGTCTATTCTCAGTGCAATGAACCGCACACATTTTACCAACAAAATGCGAACAATTCGCTTTGCAGTGCTTCCTTTGAATGACTCTCCCAGCAGGTGACACCTCTCGTCCCCCTTGAGCGTTAGGGAGCGTCGTCTCAAATCGGACGTTATCTCCTGTGTTTTGAGCACATAGTCCCTAAAGCTGTTTGGCTTACCACTGGTATGCAGACGTCCCACAACGCCCAACTTACAAACTCAAAAGAGGTTTCCTTGCATGTGCCGTCATGCTTCTATGTATTTCGCAGAAGAAGAGCAGTGCACAGACATCACAGGGATTCACCAGCCCTGATCATCAAGGTATCGGATTTAACTTTGTCCTGCCTCATTTGCTCCTTCTCACCTATGTGAGAAAGCTGCTGAAGCCCTGACAGGTGGAGGCGGGCGGGGAGCTGGTGGAGGTTGGCGTGAGGCAGTTAATGGATCAAAGCGGTGAACCTGGAGCTAAAGTCTACATTCAGACAGGATCATTCCACACAGCCCTGGGCATGTGTCTTCTGGCCTTCAGGAGGTAAACTGCAGAGCACCCAGTAGGTGGTCTGTGATTAGATTCAGGGATTCAAAACAAGAAACAAGACTGTCAAAGGGCTTCATGACGACTGAGGTCAGACTGACAGGTTTGCAGTCATTAACGCCTTTGATGCTTGGTTTTCTGGACTAAAGAACTCAGTAGAAGTTCCATTATAACTGTTACTGCTCGAATAATGTGGCTCAAGTAAACTGCAATAAGTGTTGTGTAACTAGACAGCCCCTCAGATAAGACGACCAAAATATTCACGTTTGTCTGCACCAAAACAAAAATAGATTACCCATTTTTAACATAGGTTTATAATACATTCAGTTAACAATTAGCAATACTCATTTATGCAGCAGTTTTTGTGGAAAATGTGTTAAAACGGAGGGAAAAAGCCTCAAGGAAATGTAACTTAGGAGGCATTCCTACATAGTTTGTAAAAACCTGCTGGGCTGGGGCTCTATCGTGAACTCTGCATGAAGTCGATTATAAATATTCATTGATATCTAAGTGAATTCAATTTTAAAATATAGTCTTTCAGATATGTTTCTCCTTTGACCTCCTATATTCTTTCTCTGACATTAGTATAGTTTCTCCTGCCAACACCTCTAACAGCAACAGTCAGTTGAAATCTGTAACATTTTTGAAAATAAAGAGCTTGCAGGAGATGAGCTGATAAGTATTTCAATTTTGGAACCTGTTTGATGTCAAAAGTGTCCGACTCATCAAATTAAAACGATCAAATTAATAATAAATAGATAAACAGACAAAACAATATAATGTAAGTCATTTTGTTGAAGAACTTACAAACCGCATATCGAACAATTGTCATAGCAAATTCCCCCCAAATAAATAAATAAAAACAGCTGTTAGACCATTAAAAAATATCTGCTTCGACCATGTTCACCATATAGAAACTCTCTTATCCAGCTTATACAGTTTGGCCCGTGTAAGACTCACTGCACCACTAACATCCTTCTACCCTTTTAAATATTTCCTCTATTACAAAAGCCTGTTATATTGTATTCCTCTAGAGCTTATCTGTAGCAGACGGAGTTATAAAAACACATCAGTGAGCATCACTGTTGCACTGGATGACATGTTCCTCTATTATAATGAACCTGGGCACTGTGGTTCATTTTGTCAGTCAGTCACACATACACTTTTTGGATGACGATCACTAAGATGCCAAATTCGTGTTAATCTGTGGCTGAAAATAGTCCCCAACGAGTTTAGTACATTTTATTTAATCATGTTTGAGTAACATTTGCTAAAAACGACATGCCCAACTGCTTGGATATTTTTAAGTTAAATATTGTTTTCTACAGATTGCAGAGTCTATAAGAAATAATGGACAAGAGTGTACACACAGGAAGCCAGTAAATACAGAGGTGATCTAACACTCTAATTAAACTGTAGGTCAGTGAATTAGGTGACAGTAAGAATAGCATGGAATAATAACATCCTCGTTTGTTTATACGGCTGATTGTTAAATGACTGGTGCTGTATTGAAATCTACTATGGAGGACGTTACTACAAAAAGGAGCTTGCTTAAGATATTCTTTTGTATTTTTATTATATGCATCCCTGACCCAATAAAGATGTTAAATAGTCCGTGGATGGATTGAAGGGTGGATGGATGAAAAGTTATTTATCCTTAAGAGTTATATCTAGGCCACATGTCTTTAAAGAGCGAGGAGAATGAGCACAATACGCCTTCGAGATATCTGGCAAACTTGATCCCTGAGAGTTCACTTGAATATTAGCTGCTGTTGCCAGATGCTGTCAAATATATCTGTCAAGACACCATTCATTTATTTTCCCATCCCTGCAAACCAAATGCTGATGCTGTGATCCTCTTTTGTGGAGGTACAAACAGTGGATCATCAGGCCGTTAGGCTCCAATGGATGTCAACTCAGGTTATGTTTCTTCAACAAACATCCTGTCTTTAACTACAACACACACCCCGCACTTGCACACACACACACACACACACACAGTTCACTTTTCATTTAATATGCAAATTGAAGTGGCAGTTCATTTGCTGATGAAAGAGGATTCATGCTCAATTATATCTTAATGGGTTGGATATAACAGCATGCTCGGGCCAACAAATTTTTTTATTAAGCTTTTTTTTAATTAGGGCAAATCTGACATAAATTTTCTAAATCAACTGAAGTAGGCTAAAAGTGAACTGACCTGACCCAGCAGCACACCCACCCACCCACAGACACACACACACACACACACACATAGACAGCTTATTAGGCTTGCACAGCTATCCTTTGCATTGACTTCCATTCATTGTGGACAGCCTAACCCAAACCTAATCCATAAACTTAACCATGACCAGTCATGCCTATAACTTCCTACCTGTAACCACAATACACATTTTATCTCTAACCGTTACCAGGGCCTTAGAAATTAAGTTTTGCCTCATTGGTCCCCATAAGGTCTACTGGTCCAGACCAGGTCAATGTATACACTGGTAGAGGTCCCAAATAATATACAAAAATGAGTACACATACACACAGAGAAACACACACGCGCACAATCCTAAGGACATTACATCAAATTACATTGATTTCCTGGATACTTACTCTAACCATAACCAGCCTAAATGTCCTCTGATATCCTCCTCGGAGGCACGTTCACGTTCTCACGGACACAACGGAAAACCGCACACTCTCGCCCAAGGGCACACACGGGTGTGTGTTCGCATTGCTACGTCTGATGGCATCGCTAGAGACTCCTAAAGTGTTTTGTGGACTCAAACACTTCTCCCACCCCTTCACCGGCATAGTGGTGAGTAGATAATGAGTGAATTTTCATTTTGCGCTGAACTAGCCCTTTATCCTAAACCTTAACCAAAATCTTGACCTAAACCCTAACCTTGACCTCAACCTTATTTAAACCTAAACCTAAATTCTACTTTAACCTAAACCTTACCTTAACCCTAAATCTAAACCTTAACCTAGATAAACCTAACCTTAAAACATGTTTTTTTTACCTCAAAATGTATCGATTTCAATTATGTGGACTTGCTTTTTGCTCTCCCTTGATGTGACTGTGCAAACAGATTGAGGTCCCCACAACATCAGTAATACTTGGACCACACACACAGAGAGTGAGAGGCTACGTCACTCTGAAACTTCCTTACTTTCTCCAAATTCACATGCATGGGGATGCACGCACGCACACAAGACGGGAAAGGAGCTAAAGAGCGCGCATGGGTTGAGCGACACGCACAGGCCTGTTCCTGAAGCTGCGAGGTGGGAAGGAGGGAGGAGAAGGAGGAGAAGGAGGAGGAGGAGGAGAGAGAAGTGGAGGAAAAAGTCATCGAGGGAGGGAGAAGGGAGAGGAGGGGGAGGCAAAGATATGTGACCTCTCTCTGCAGTTTGTCAGTCTTTGTTTACTCTCTGCCAGACATAAACTGCTCACTAATAGCTGCTACACACAACTCTGCAGCCCGGCCAATAACATCATGGTGGTGGTGGTGCAGGAGGGATGGTGTTGGGGGGGCTCCCTGCGTCCCAGCCTGCAGGGCCGGGCAGCACAGTGTGGGCCTGGCTGTAGAGCTTCATGGAAATTAGAAATGCAGAGGGGGTCTAACAGAGCAGCAGCAGCAGCAGCAGCAGCAGCAGCATTAGCAGCAGCAGCAGAGGAAGCCCCGGCGCTGTTCAATAGCAGCAGACCGATGCTGCAATGCGCTCCTCACAGGAGCAGGTCGGCCCGCCGAGACACAGCATCCTCACACACAGCAGAGCGTGCACGTGTGTGTGTGTGTGTGTGTGTGTGTGTGTGTGTGCGTGAGGCAGAGGAGCCTGCATCAGACACAAAGCAATGAAAACACGTCTGATCCATAAAGTACATGAAGAGAAGGGAGTGCTTCGTGTTACACAGGCTACAACTGCTGGTTCTTGCAATTTAGCAGCAGAGGTGAAGCCACAGGATAGACTTTGTATGATGTGTGCCACTATAAACCCATAGGTCACGTGTATTAAAGCATTTCCTCCTCTCGGTGAAAGAATGAATGAATCCAATCCACACTTGTCCCGGCAAAAAAAAAAAAAATAGCTGCAGCAGCAAAAACATGAAGCTCTGAGCTGACTCGTGTTAAAGCCAGATCACTCTTCTTCTTCTTCTTCTTCTTTCTTTTTCTCCCCCCCTCTCTGCGTCTCTCTCTCCCTTTCTTTTGTCCTCTGTATGAATGTGTGAATAAAGATGCTTTCCTCCCACCAGGAGCTGTCAGCGGCCGGGACACCGAGCCATTTAATCTTCCTATATGACAGGAGGGGAGGGGAGGGGAGGGTATGGGTTGGTGATGATGGTGGTGGGGGTGGGGGTATGCGAGGTCTGTCCCCCGGTAACCGACATATGCGCGTACGGGCGACCCAACACCGCCTCTGCTGCCTCTCCCGTTACAGCTCAGCGATCGAGTTACGCGCGCGGCCGGGGGAGAAGAAAATGTTGCGGTAGCTATATGAGTGAGAGCGAGAGAGAGAGAGAGAGAGAGAGAGAGAGAGAGAGAGAGAGAGAGAGAGAGAGAGAGAGAGAGAGAGAGAGAGACTGCAGCATCGCCGGAGACCAGCAGCAGCAGTCCCGAGCAGTGCAGGTGAGAGAGAAAAAAAAGCCAGAGGAGCAGAAGAGGAGGAGGCGCATGTGGAGGAGAGAGAGAGAGAGAGAGAGAGAGAGAGAGAGAGAGAGAGAGAGAGAGAGAGAATGCGGGACTCCTGGAAAAAGACGCATCTCCACTCGGTCCATCACCGACACATCCATCCCGCAAGCAGGACGCACAGGATTACGCCAAATTGATGCTGGTGTCTCGGGATCTCCCTCTCGACTCTTCAACACGGGCTCTTCTCTTATTGTTTTCTGTTTTAATTCTTCTTTGATTCTTCTTTTTTTTCCCACCTCAACCGTCCTGTGGTGGGAAACTCGCCGGAGAAAAGCACTCTTAACTTGCGTGAAGGCATCCGACGGCTTGGCACGTTGCTCCACTGCGGGAAAAAACACAGAGAGGAGAGCGCAGCTGGATCCGGAGGCAAGAAAAGATCCGGCAGCAGCAGAGCCGAAGACTTTTTATTTCCCCTAAAACTGTTTTTATCCTTCTTTGAGAATGAGTTGATTTCCCCTCAGCGTCCGAGGAGCAGAGCAGTGAGAGGTTTCTTCTGCTCTTTTGTGTAGTGGTGCTGCATTGCAGTTTCTAACTGTGGGAAAACGCGAGAAAAGCTGCTGTCCCACATGTGACTGGAATAAAAAGCACTTAGAAACCAGCACCATGAACTGATAAACGTCCTCTTGTGACCACGGGACAGTCCCCGGCTCTACAGGACACACTGAAGTGGATTAATCTGAAGCTGGGCGAGTTAGTTGTTCTTCTTTTTACGCAGCAGGATGGGTTGTTTGATATCTATGTGGCTTGAACAGCCCCGCAAGACAACGGGATTACTATTATAGAAGTTGTAAAAAAAAAAAAGGACCCCGCAGAGCACAGGAGGAGGATAAGAGAGAGGAAAGCCTGCAACCGCTGAAGTGAACAACCGTGAGAGCGCAGAAGCTTTTCCCCGGACCTCAGGCGGCAGTCCGCAGAGAGCGGTACAGGGAGAGGGCGAGAGAGGATAAATCAAACACCCACGCTGTGAGGTAACCTACACCAAACCACAAAACACCAATAAAAAGAGAGACGAGCCGCAGCTCGGGGGCAGACGGAGCGCGAAGGAGCGAGGCGAGAGGAACCAGGAGCCATGCAGAGGCTTGGTGCAGTGCACTCCTCCGCGGCGCAGGCTCTCAGCCTCGTGGTTTTAGTGCTGCAGCTGCTGACTCAGCCACCGGGTGCCGACTCAGCTCTCCGGTACCGGGTGGCGGAGGAGGGCCCGCCTGACGTCAAGATCGGCAACGTGGCCGCAGACCTGGGCCTCAATGCAGGCACGGGCAACGGGGATGTCACCTTCGCCCTGGAGAGCGGCTCGGAGTTCTTCAAGATTGACAACGTGACAGGTGAGCTGACAACAAGCCCACGGCGCATTGACAGGGAGAAGCTTCCACAATGCCAGATGATATTTGACGAAAACGAGTGTTTCTTGGACTTCGAGGTGTCAGTGATAGGGCCACTGCAGAGCTGGGTGGACCTGTTCGAAGGCCGTGTGGTCATAACAGACATCAATGACAACACACCTTCATTCCCCTCACCTGTGCTCCAGCTCTCAGTTGAAGAAAACCGCCCAATAGGAACCCTTTACCTGCTGCCCACTGCAACAGACAGGGACTTTGGGCGCAATGGCATTGACCGGTATGAGTTGATCCAAGATGGTGGTGCTGGGTCAAGTTCAGCAAGGCGCACAGCAGGAGGAAACCCGAATACTAGAGTAGAGGGACTTGGGGACCGGAGGGGAAGAAGTGGAGACAGTGGAGGAGCCAGGAGCAGTGTGTTTGAATTACAAGTTGCAGACATACCAGATGGTGAAAAACAACCACAGCTCATCGTGAAAGGTACGTTGGACCGTGAGCTGAAAGACTCATATGAACTCATCCTCAGGGTTCGAGATGGAGGGAACCCGCCACGTTCCTCCCAAGCCCTGCTTCGTGTTTCCATCACTGATGTGAATGACAACAGCCCACAGTTTGAGAGGTCCACATATGAGGCCGAGATGGCAGAAAATGCTCCTCCAGGTACACCTGTGCTCCAGGTCAGAGCTTCAGACCGTGACATTGGAGTCAACGGGCAGGTGGAGTATGTCTTTGGAGCTGCCACCGAATCTGTCAGGCGACTCCTGCGGCTGGACGAGGCGACCGGGTGGCTGAGCGTCCTCCACAGGATCGACAGAGAGGAGGTGGCTCAACTGAGGTTCACAGTAACAGCCAGGGATAGGGGTCAGCCTCCCCGCACTGACCGAACCACTGTAGTTCTGGCTGTCCGAGATGAAAACGACAACGTCCCAATCGTAGAGATCCGCAAGATCGGTCGGATTCCCGTTCGAGATGGTGCAGCATTAGTGCCTGAAAATGTTCTGGTGGACACACCAGTAGCTTTGGTACAAGTGTCAGACCGAGACCAGGGAGAGAATGGGGCTGTGACATGCACAGTGGTTGGAGACGTTCCGTTCACACTGAAGCCAGCTGGTGAAACAGCACTCCCACCGCTACCTGCAGATGAAGCCTTTGACAGGTGAGGCTTATCAGAGGTAACCTCTTTAAAGAGTAACAAATGTCCAGAATCCAGTACTTAATCAGTAAGCAAACCCTAAACAATTAAGATTCAGGTACTTTATAACAGACAATAAGTTAATGGAGCAAACGCTTGTTATGAATTCATAGTTATGAATCAGTATCTAAAACCCACCTAGGATGATAAATTTGTCCTCCTGAGGGAAAATGACAGAGGTAATTATGAGTAGTGATACATTCCAAATGTGATGCACCACTTTTTTTTACCCTAGGGGGAACAAAAACATTAACCAGCACCTGATCAAAATTACCAGGAAGAATGAATGTTTACTGCTAATGTTGTCAATAGTTGTGACATCATATTATTTATTATTCATATTCACATTTATATTCATAATCTGTGTGTATTTGTGTCAGAGACCTGCATTGTTATTGGGTTTTTTAACACACACACACAGCACACACTTCTGCTCCAGGAAGTACATTTTACTATTACTATTTTCCACAGTAGTTCAGAGAAGAGTGGCTCAAGTGTTATTACAAACACATTTCATTTGTGCTTGGTTCAAATGCTGCCACTTATTCACCGAGGTACAGTGTACTTAGAATACAATCTGTACGAGTACTCATTCTGGGATTTCATCCTTTTTGTATAATTTTAGCAGTGCAGACTGCTAATGTCATTGCTCTTAAGTTAGTTGTAAAGATGTTTAATGGGTCATTTGAATGAAAGGAGTGTAGCAAATAGAAAGGGCCATCTTTGGATATGGCTGCTGACACTATGACACCCATACCATAAGGTTGGATGTTGTAATGAACAAAGGGCTGTTCTGAGTAAAAATCATCAAAGGTCTCCATCAAAACACAGTGGCTGATTTCTTTATTTAATATTGTTGGCGCTCTGCAGTTATGGTGTATAATGGGGATATGAAGACTAGAGCTGAAACAATAAGTCGAAGTTAACTGACACAAATAAATTGCCAACTTGTTTTGACAATTAATATAACTTGTCAGTCATTACCAAGCAAAAACTCAGTTCATCCTCTGGCCGCAGTTTTTTGTTAGGATTTACATCTCCTCTTTGTTTCTAATCTTTGAGGACTTTGGACTCCTGCTGTAGACAAGATATCCAAGGATGCTACCTTGGGCTTTGCGAAAAGCAGTGTTTACTGATATTAGCATATAATAAAATATTCCCTTTAAAAAGACCAACACAATAACTACTAACAAAATATTTTTTTATATTCAGCCAACACCCTGGAGACAAATTAGCTAAGTGACTAAAAGGGAGCACCACTAGTGCATTATTTAGCTGCTTTGGGGACAAGACCTATATTATTTCCATTTTGGGTTAGAACTACATTCATTAAATTTCTTTTCTTTTCAATTTCCACAGGAACAAGAAAAAATACTTCTTGCATACTTCTGCCTTGCTGGACTACGAGGTCACCAAAGAGTACAGTGTTACTATTGTGGCAGTAGATTCTGGAAGCCCCAGTCTGTCCAGTAACAGCTCGCTGATGGTGCGAGTGGTAGATATCAACGACCATCCCCCAATCTTTGCCCAGAATGTCATGGAGGTTCACTTTGCAGAGAACAACTCACCGGGCGAGAGGGTAGTGACTGTGGTAGCTACAGATGCAGACAGTGGCAAGAATGCAGAGATTGTGTACTCCTTGGACTCTGCTGCCAATGGGCCATTTTACATAGATGCAGATAATGGAGATATCCGCGCCTCTGGGGTTCTGGACCGTGAGCAGCGAGAGAGGTACGAGCTCCGGGTTATTGCCAAGGACAAGGGCACCCCCCCTCTGCAAGGTTCTGCCACTGTTGTTGTTCAGGTTACTGACAGAAATGACAATGCACCAAAGTTTGTTCAGGAAATCTTCACGTTCTACGTCAAAGAGAACCTGCTTGCCAACAGCCCAGTTGGCATGGTCACTGTGACGGATGCTGATGAAGGAGACAATGCAGAGCTCAGTCTGTTTGTAGAGATGGATGGAGCTGATGAGAAGAATGAGGGAGAGGATGGAGAGAAAGAACAAGGTGAAGAAGTGTTTTCCATTGAGAACAACACAGGGACTATCTTCTCTTCTGCATCGTTTGATCGTGAAAAGCTTTCCACCTACACCTTCCGTGTCCGGGCCGTGGACGGAGGCGAGCCACGCAAAACTGCCACTGCCACCGTCTCACTCTTTGTGACAGATGAAAATGACAACGCCCCCTCAATCACCTCTCCAGCCAACGAGTCCTACACCCTTCTTCCTCCTGCCAGCAGTGCCCGCACCGTAGTCCGGACTGTAATGGCCATCGACTCAGACACAGGCCCAAACGCGGACCTTCACTACGCTCTAGTGGGGGGAAATCCCTTCAGACTCTTTGAGATCGGTCACACCAATGGTGTGATCACCCTGGCAGAACCCCTGGAGCGGCGCCACAGAGGTCTGCATCGCCTGGTGGTCCGGGTCAACGATAGTGGGGCCCCATCTCTCTGTGCCATTGCCCTGGTCCATGTCTTTATTAACGAAAGCGTGGCCAACGCTACCCTGGTGGAGGCACAGGTAACCTTTATGTTCAAAGATACCTTTTTCAAAATGAATCCAGCAGCAGCAAGTAAAGTACATTAACATACATGTAATACTAAAATGCAAATGGTAGGAAAGCTAAATAGATGGGATAATGAAACAGTTTTAGTGTGTGTGGACATCTATTGTTGTATGATAACCTATAATGACAGTGATGATACTGTCCTTGGATCCATTCAAATAACAGTGATAGGACATTACAATGGAGGAGGGTGGTAATCATAACTGATTGTAGCTGTTTAAACGGGACAGAACATTATTTTCTTGATAGAGTGAGATAAATGCACAATTTCTACATGCTGTGAGGTGTTGCAATTTTCTGACCATTTTTCAGGAAATAATTATGTCTATATTTGTCCCAGATATAGAATCCCATTTCACTCTTGAAGAGTATTGGAAAAGCCAGCTTCTTTGTAGTTGGGATCCTACAGGAGTGTGTTCTTTGTCTAGCATGCTTTCTTATAATGATGGTCTGGATAAAATAACTGTTATTACTGAAGTGGTTCTTCTTTTATGGTACATTGAACTCATGGCTGAGAGCTGTGTGTGTATATATGTGTGTGTGTGTGTGTGTGTTGTGTGTAAGTGTTGTGTGAGAGAGAGAGAGAGACAGAGAGACAGAGAGAAGCAGAGAGACGGAGAGACAGAGAGACAGAGAGACGGAGAGACAGAGAGAGAGAGAGAGAGAGAGAGAGAGAGTACCAAAGGGGTGAATGTGTTATCGAGGCAGATAGAGAAATGGGCCTGTCCCAGTTTTGGCCTTGTGTTACAGAGTAGGATGAAGTACGTCAATTTGAATAGAAGTTATACTTCAGCAGTGTCTCTTCACTATAGGCCTGAATATTGATGAGGCTTTGTAGTTTGAATTGTGTTATGCGGCACATTCCGAGCAGAGCAGAGATGGTCGGACTCAGAGGAAAGTAAATAAAAATCCATTTCAAAGTGTAAATGAAGGATGCTTACACAAGGAAAGAAGTGGAATTTGAATTAATATATCCATCCGCTGCTATTGTATAAAGCGAGGACTTCACCGTGAGATTAGAGCTGGCTTGGAAGATCAACAGGGATGTGGAGAGGTAATTGACTTGTTCCAAAGACATTACCGAGATACCAGAAATAGCTATAACAGCATGATTTCAAATTTAGCATGTGCTGTGCTGGTGGGAACCTTTTTCTCGTCTCCCTGCCCTCGTTATATTAATCAAATGAACTTCCCATTATGCGTTGAAAAAACGTTCAATTAAGCTATAAATGCTGGCAGGTAATAATTAGAAAACTTATTCTCTGGGTTGGACAAAGTCATTTCTATTGACTAATAATTAAATCACCTCAGTGGCCTTAGTTACTGTTTGTTCTCAGACAACAGCCTGTGGTCTCAGGGCTTCCTTGGAACTTAGGTTGCTCATGTTTTCCCCCCCGAGGAGAATGTCTTCCACTGTCAGGTCTGTGCATGCAATGTGACGTAAACAGTGCAACACAAAGACAGCTCAGAGATATGTGAGCCAGACAGATAACAGGCACAAATCTTCATAACTATATGTTATCGGTACCTCCAAACACTGTGTCAAATCTTCATGGGGACCTCATTAAAAAAGTGTTTAAAGTGTTGTGAAGCCAAAGGTTGTGATCTCGAGGACACACCTCACTATGCAGATGCTTGCCGCAAATGCTTCTCCACTGCAAACTATGCGTGTTTTCATGTTGGTGTTTCCCTGGGTGTTTCAACTTGTCACAAGACAGAAGATGAAACAGAGACACTTAGCATAATGAAAGATTTCCAACTGAGCCACGCAAACTTCAGAAGAATTCTTATTGTCAATTTTGCTGCAGTCTGGAAAAGTTCCGTGTGCTCTCTGACTCTTCAAAATCTGCTCTGAATGACACTTAAAAGCCAAATCTTGTGTTTTCGCTGGAGAAAAACACGTCCAGTGTAATCACAGCCTGAGAGTTTTGACTGACCTCATACGGAAAAACAACTGGCATCCAAAAAAGTATTATGTTTCACGGCAGTTTTTGTTTTTTAGGGACAAAGACAAACAACTAAGTCCACATAGACGGGTTGAGCAGTAGCCAGAAAACAAAACATCCTTTAGAATTTAACACTGTCGCTTAAGAGTAGAATGAAACGTACAAATTGAACAATGGAGTGGGGGGGTTAGAGGATTAGAATGGAACACTTAAGCGGTAAGCGGTGGAACAATGTTGTTGACAGGTGGAATTAACTGCAATGTGCCTAAATGACCGCGGCCATTGAATGGAACAATACGGCGTAATATGTCCGAGCGGGTATAAAAGCCGCCTTTGATTATAATATGCATAGTTTAGTTTGATTGTAGGGAGGAACTTGGCGGAGTAATTGAGTAGAAGTCATTGAAGAGAGAATACCTCCATCGCATAATGAAGTCAAACTGAGTGGTGGATAGATGCCAGATGTAATTAGTGGAGGAAATCGGCTGCTACTGCTGCAGCGCCGCGGCAGAAAATGACTCCAGTCTTTTCTGTCCAACAGTACTGGGTGAGCCGCATGTTGGCTAATTAGTTACAATGTGAGATGCTGCCGAGTTTGAGCTGCACTGGAAGAACAAGGGGTTTAGTGGTGATATTCAAGACACGGTCGCCATCTGAGGGATTTTAATGTGCTTTGTACATCATAAGTACACTGTTCTGTGAAGTTGAAGACTGGTAGTGATAATATTTTCACAATCTTACAATTTAATCATCTCAATTCTGAGTTTTTCAAAAAATATGTGCAGACTGCTTCCCATTATCATAACCAATATCTGACAATTACCGTACTGCAGCTCTCTGTTCTTTCGCCCGGCTGTGAACGAACTACAGCCTAAACTCTGGGACTTTTTTAAGCCAGGGTCAATAGTGTGGTCAGGGGAGAACTCCTTGTCTTGGTCGCCGCATCGACATCCGCAGTGACATGCAGATAACAGAGTTCTTGGCGAGTGGAGCAGATAGATGAGGGTGTTAAGTCCAGCCGGAACAAAGCTCATGCAGCAGAATGGAAGATTCCACTGGGGAGTTTTGGATGCATCAGCAGGATGCGCTCCAATGTGACGTTAGAGGTGGCTGCACTTATTCTGCTGAACACTTGACCTTCCTGCGTGTGCCCGTAAACACACTATATGTTATACCTACCTGCACTTATATGAGTATACTGTACATAGCTTGCACTCAGCGGGGAATCACCATCTCTCACATGCACACATTCATATACACGCTACACTTTCTAATGTCTCCATATGTCATATATTTATACCTGTGCACAAACGTGGCTGTCACAATCTATCACATACTTTATGTACATATGGCAGCACTTTGCCATTTCCTCTCTGTTTTGCACTCGCAGTACTGCAGACAATGCATGGATGCGCTAAGCCAGAGAGATGCCCAGCAGAATGAGAATGGAAAAGAAATACTGCAGGCAAAAGAAGAACAATGGTGCTGTGGGGGAGAGTGGAGCCGAGTCGCAGAGGCCGAGTGCAGTGGCAGCAGAATAATGGAATATAACCAACACAACTTGCTCAAAAACAATGAGAGTTAACCCAAAGATAGATGGTGCTGAAACAATGAAATGCAACAGTCCCATTCTTAGCTCGGGGGTATCCAGAAGTGCAGAGTGAATAATGGCTCTATATGAATAAGCCTAATACGTCTTGGATAATGTAATAAGCAAGCTCCACAGTGTGGTTGTATGAGCAGCACTTCTGCAGTATTATTATTACTGCTTCAGGTTTTACTGTAGTTATTATTATTGTTTTTTTTTTCCGGTTATCACGAACCACAGGGGCTTAAATTTAGCTTGACTCTCTCTCTCTCTCCTGCGAGCCTTATTACCCACCGCGGTTAAGGCAGCAGGGATTACAGGAGTATATCATTTCCAGCCTTGTCAGGCCAAAGGAATTGTCGTATGTATGAGCTCTGAGACGAGGTGTCACCGGGCTGCGGAATTAGTTGTCTCGCTAATAGACAGGCCACACTCCGCGCTGGCTCGTGTGTAGGTGCCTATCAGTGTGTGTGCGTGTGTTCCTGTATTTTGTGTTTCGCTGCATAATGATTTTCCCAGTTTAGTTGCCATGTATTGATTGGCTATATTCAGATTCATGACCCTGCCCGGTGCAGTGCTCTGCAGCGCAGAAGTCCACAGCCTCATTGTCTCCCGTCAAACACGGCTCCACAACCAGTAATGGCCGTGTTTGTGCTTCAGCATAACCCACTTTCTTGTAATGATCCTTTTATTAGTGTACAAGCACTGACCGCATGTCTATGCGTGTGTGTCTGTGTCATAATGGTATATCACTGTTATTTGTCTCCTGTCTCAAACCCAAATACAAAATATTTTAAGTGCAATATATATTGATCAAAGTGGATTAGCATGGATTTTCATTACAACAAAAAACCTATTATCCTCAAAAGAACAACTAACCCAAGACCATAAAAAAGACCAAAAGAAAATGGCTCAAAATTATTCCACAGTGCTCACGTATTTACAATAGTCTTCTATCTGTATAGGCGTTCGATTCTGAGGGCAAACAAATTGTGAAAGCAAATCCACGTCTACGCTATCATTTACAATAGAGACATTGTTCATTGATGGGACAGAAGATGTGTTTGTATTCTGAGGATGTAGTCAGTGCACAACTCTTTTCCTTTCATTTATATACATTTATAGACTTCTTCTCCTACCTTTCCTGATCTAACTGCCCAGACCTCAATGTCTAAAGTTTCCCTTTTATTCTTTTAATCAGCTTTAAACTGTATAATCCTCAGCATCTCCTGTAACACTGCAGATGATGCGGCATCAGCAGTGGAGAAGTACAGGCGCAACTTGAAATGCTGCAACTAGGAAGCAAGAGCAATTATATATTTAGTGACACTCTGTGTGTCTGGGAATAATGGGGAAGCTCCTCCACTAAAACACAGTGATGAGTTTAATTAAGTTGAAGATGCTGTTTGATGTTGCTCCTCGGCTCACACCCACTGTGTCATCTTTTTTCACTCACTGTTTTGGACTTTTTCTCACTGATTGTTTGTCTCTTTTTGTTCTTTTTCCTCCTTTCCTCTGCATCTTCTCTCTCTCTCTCGTTCTTCTCTCTCTCTCTCTTGCTCTCACCACAGGTGGCCCGAAGCCTGATGGCTCCGCTGTTGCTGGACATTGCAGGGGACCCTGACAGTGAGCGTTCTCTAGGGAAGCAGCGCCTCAGCGTAGCCATTGGTGTCCTGGCCGGAGCCGCGGCCGTCATCTTAGTGATTCTCCTCGTTGTCACAGCTCGGCAATGCGGGGCTCAGGGGAAGAATGGCTACGAGGCAGGTAAGAAGGAGCCAGAGGAGGACTTCTTCAGTCCTCCAGGGGCTCAACCTCATGCCGGCCGTGGAGGAGGATCAGACCGTGGACGCAAACCTCGACGTGACAAACGTAACGGAAGCGGCGGTAGTGCTGTTGTGGGAGGAGGGAAATCGGACAGATCACTCTACAGCGGTATCGTCACAGTCAACGGATTGCGTCGCCATGCCAACGATGATGATGAGGAGGATTTGAGTAGCGCTAGCGAGCGCCTGGCGGCCCGCTACTGTTCTATGGATGGTGACCCTGGCAGCCCGCGGATGAGTGGCGGCATGCGACACCAGTCAAGCCCAGATCTCGCCCGGCACTACAAATCCAGCTCACCTCTCCCTGCGGTGAACCTGCAGCCCCACTCCCCCCCAGCTGAAGGAAAGAAGCACCAGGCCGTCCAGGAGCTGCCTCCATCCAACACCTTTGTGGGCAGCGGAGGTTGCGTGGGGAGCGCTGGCTCCAGCAGCAGCAGCAGTGGGGGCAGCGGCAATGCAGATGCAATGTCCCTGGGATCTGACCAGTGCTCAGAGTATGGCTGCCAGACTGGGAACAAGTACAGCAAACAGGTAAGAGCTGAGGGAAGGGACTGGGTCGATGTTGTCTTTATGGATCCTAAATTTTGGTTTCCTCTCTCCCCTCTTTATTCAAATCTAACTCATCTCTTTCTCCATCTCTCTCTCTTTCTTAGTCCACTCTGTCTCCTGATCCTCTCTCTCTCTCTCCTCCTCCTCTCCTCCTCCTCCTCCTCCTCCTCCTCCTTCTCCTTCTCCTCCTCCCCTTCATCTCCTCTCATGTAGCTGCTGACCTGTTGGCTTCAACATACCCTCGCTAACATCTAAACTGTTTCATACACTGTTTTATCTCCATAAAATAGCAGTCAGTGTGTGTGTACAGCGGCTCAAACACTTGTGTGTGTCCGTGTCAGCATCCAAAGACTGTGAGCGATGAGATAGTACCCTGCTGTCAGAATGTGTGTGTGTGTGTCTGTGTGCCCCGTGTCAAACATCAGTCCGCTGTTTAGCGAGATCTAATGCAATGAACATGAATCAACCCCCTACAATAGCCGAACCATATGTGGATGTGCATTCGTGTATATCCATGACTGCGTTTATGAATGTGTATGCTTGTGTGTGTGTGTGTGTGTGTGTGTGTGTGTGTGTGTGTGTGTGTGTGTGTGTGCTCGAGACGATCGGTATAAACCCCTGAGGAGTTCAATTGGAGTCAGGACACAGAGGGAGTGGGCGAATAGTTGCTTCCAACAGGGTAATTGGTCATTTTGTTTCCCTTTCCCTCGTCAGGCTTTTAAGTTTCTTCTATTCAGCATATATGTTTATGCTGTATACAATATCAGATGCACGGATAATGGATGCGCATTGCTTTGGTGTTTGCTCAAGAAAGTGCAGTTGGAAGCAGAAGACAAATTAATACTGCATAGAGATGGTTACTCACCCTTTCACACACACACACAGGCACCATCTATCATTGCAGACACACTGACACAGCAGGGTCTCCCCCTAGTCCATGGGGAGTGCTCCCAAGAGTGATGTTTGAGTGACAGCTAACCCTTCTTAAAGGGGTGGTGTCTCGTTTCCTTGACGGACAGCTCTACATTTATCCTCCCTGTGGTGAAAAAGTGCTGATGTGGTCATTAAAACGGAAGGAGAGGAGCTTCTTAAGCTAATCAATTCATACATGGGCTCTCTGATCCTTCAACACACACACACACAGAGGAACACGCACACATCCGCTCACACACTCCAGAGGTTAATCCATTACGGAGTCAATCCTCTTAATCTGCCGTTCCCTGGGAAAGAAAATGCTTACTGGGAGAGTTTGGCGTTCATGCTTACGCGCACTCAAAACATGCCAGCGCACATACAGGAGACGCGCAGACACACAAGCTGACAGCCTAATGAATTATTGATCGTACGGGGTAATTAACTCCTCGGTAGTGCACCCCCGGCCCACCCCAGTCCACCCCCAAAATATCCAGCAGCCAGTGGTTTTATACACAGCACTGTGCGTGTGTGTTTATGTCTGCGCGTGTGTCTTGTGACTTAGGATGCTCGTGTGTGTGTGACTGCCGCTCGCGCATTCGTGTCAGGATTTGTTAACTCGAAACAGTTTGGCGACATGAGCGGGTTTGTGTCGGTGGGTGCCTCGCTCTGTGCTCCGGGGACTGCTTATTTCATGAAGCATATGCATTTCATATGTGAGTGCAAATGAGAGATAGACACAGGGAGTAATAGGTGGCGAGTTAAAGAGCCAACTAAGTGTAGGAAGTGGGATGCTGACAGAATTTGGGATGGGAGTGGGAGAGAATTAAAGGAGGTTAGAAGGGGGGAACGATGGAGTAAATGAGATGAGGGGGGCTGTTTCAAAGCTACTTTACTGAGTTCAACAAGATGATAAAACTATTTGACTCCCCGAGTGGTAAAAATTAAGTTTTGCAACATGTTAGCATGTCCCCCTTTTGCATTTTATATGAGAAAAGACATATTTTAATAAGCAGTCAACACTATGGCTGAGTATTACTACTTCAACACTGCAGTGAACAAATGCCAGTCTGAAATGAAAAACTGATTAAGGGCCTTGTCAGGTGGACGAGGAATTGGCCGAACGTGGCAGTAGCGGTCGGATGATGAGCCTGAAGCAGGGAAACAAAGCATAAGAACGGAGCAAACAGACGGACTAGAAAATTGTAGAGGAAACTAAGTGTGGCTGTATGGTTTGTAAAACGGAGGCCACTGAACAACATGGTGAGGACTGGAAGAAAGATCCACAGTTGAAATACTGAAGCTGACGAGTGGGTTGATCTGCAGATTGGGATCTCAGGTGTGTGGGAGAATTAGCATGAGCAGGTATCTAGAGAAACACACACAGACTGGACTAACGTGCAAACAGGGGACAAACAACAGGGAATGGAAACACAGGTAAACATGAGAAACTTCACGAAAACAGCTCAGTCAAGTCAGTTGGGCATTTTTGGCAACTGTCAACTCTACAAGCACAAATGTCTGAGTTTTCCCAAAGTCCCTTGCTCTTTTCAAATAAATTTCTTGAGAACAGCCTCCACCAACGTGGAGTAATGTTGCAGACTTGATTTGTTACCTCCACAGGATGTTTTCACCCCCTGACTGTTCTTGGAACAATGCGGCATGGGAAAGGGAAGAACACATTACTGTTAGGGGAAGATCCTGATCCGGACATTGTGAGATAGAGCATTTTCTCAACATTTTCATTGATTTCTCAGAGAATGATTAATGTATCTTTCATCAAGAAAAAAAAGTAAGGGGACTGATATTTATTGCTGATATTTATGTGTGTCAAATTTGGTGCAGTGATCAAGTGATGTGGCGAATGAATTCGTTCTACTGAGCATCATTCTAGTTTCAATTATGTTCAATAAAGCATCTAACACCACAGCCAGGAACTTCTTGACAAACATAGAAAAGAATCACCAGCACTGCCCTTCCAGCACAAGGACAGGATTTCCCTCCTCAGCCACACGTCTGTATGTGTCCCATCACACTGGCCGCATAGCTGCTGACATAGGTCGGTGAGCTTTCTTCCTCCCGTTTGTCTCTGAGCAGTTATTTTACACGTAGATGAAGCCAAAATCCCAACATTTTCACTTCAGTGCACAGTGACATTGTCAGACGACCTTGTGGTAAAGAAAATTAGGATGTGAGCAGTGCAGAGCAGCAGCTTGGAAACGGTGGGAACTGACTAGTAGGTATTTAGTCTTAATGAGCGATGATTCACTCGCTATTTCATCCTTGTTCTTTTGTTGTCTGACAACAGAAAACTGAAAGACACATTCATGAGCGCAGCTTTATTGGAAATGTGGCTGCAATAAAGTCGGGTATATTTGAACACAGGGAGGAGGAGAAGCAAACAGATTGAGGGCTGAAACCGCCTGATACGACACACATTGCAGATATTCAATGACGTCAGTTGTTTGCAGCTGTTACAGTTGACCATATGTGGTTGAGCCATATATATATACAGTATATGCACACACATATATATACTAGGTTTTGAGGGAGGATATCCATACAAGCAGGAGAGGAGTGGGAAGAGTAAAAGAATAAGGGCCTGTATACTCAAGAGAGCAAGAAATGGGACTGAGAGATAGAGGTTAACTGAAGGGGAAGAGAGGGATAAAGATATGTGCAAGGGAGAGGAGCATAACATAACACAGGCAGTGTGAGCAATGAAAAGAAAGAGCAGAAAATTGAGAATTGAGGATGAAAGTGTATCTTTTGTACGTGGATTAGGGATTGGAATCTTTGGAAACCTTTCAATAAAAGGGCCATAATACCTAAATTGTTGGTACAAAATGATGCTTCTCTTCCCCTATACATCCGCCACACAGGTTATATTTCCCCCCCTGTCCCTTTGTTTGTGTATTTGTGTGTTTGTAAGGTATCAGGGAAGAATACATTATATTTTGGTGTTGATCCGAATCAAGAATTTTTTTTTTATTTACTTTATCCTTTAACATAGAAGGTTTGTCAACATTTTCTCAGGGGAAAAAAATCATGTACCTCGATGAGTGTGTGAAATTTGGTGCAGCTTCTATAAAAAAACTATTTTTGTTGAACAGAAGTCGACTAAATTCAAGTAGCAGGGCAAGAACTTTGCCTAAGTAAATTTAAGTGTACATTCTGATTCAAAAGAGTCAATACTCTGTCCCACAGACACATTTTGGTCGTTACTGGAGAAGTATTGACTTTCGATACCCAGCCCTAATGCTTACAAAAAAAAAAGAAAGTGTAAAAGAGAGCAGGGAGATCGAGCACACAGAGAGAGAGAGAGAGAGAGAGAGAGAGAGAGAGAGAGAGAGAGAGAGAGAGAGAGAGAGAGAGAGAGAGAGGTCTAGTTTGGGTGGCAGCCAGAGAGAGAGTGGACTGCTGAGATGTGGGTCATCAGGATACCCATTGGCATCAGGACACATTAATGATCACAGCAGTCACATGGCACTGCAGTCAATATGGGCAAAGTGGCCTCATTCTGCCCTGTTACCACCACCACCCACACACACCCACACACATACTCACACATAACAGGACACTGTTGTTCTGTTCTCAGTCAGCCAACCTCAACATTATATTAGTTTTCTTTTTTAGTGTTTTTCTTATCGCAGTGTGTAACCTATCTTGATGATTTTATCTTGATCACTTTGCGCCTTCTCTTTCTTCTCACCTCCCCTCTTGACTCCCTCCCTCTGTTCCCTTCTGTCGTCCGCCTGCTTCCTTCGCCCGTACGCCGGGCCATAAATCTAAACACCTCGCCACAGTCACCTTTGCACCTTCCGTGCGCCACGCTGACCTCTGAGAATGAATCGACTCAGCGTTTTTCACGAGTGCCACTTCTTCTTTTACTGTAGTGTGCACTTTCTCTTTTCCTCTGGACGCGGCCAGTGTGTGTGTGTGGGGGCGGGTGTGGTGCCACAAAGGCTGAATCAAACTAGACACACCTACTCACACACACACACACACACACACACACACAAAGTCTAATCAATGCCACGTTAACGAGGCCAAGACTGCAGCAGAAACAGGTGGGTTGACGGCACAGTTTTTTGCGCATTGCACAGTTCTGCAACGCTCGGTGAAGGTCGATGCCCGACTTTTATGACGCCACAGCGTTTTGACACAGCAAGGACGGGGTATGGAGATGAGTTTGTGGTGAGCAGGACTCATCTGGCCAGTCTTGTTCATCTAATTGGACTGTATAGACAGGCGCGGGCAGAGATTAGGTCTACTGGATTATAAAATTGAAAAGCAGCTTTTCATTTCAACGAAATCCCTCCAGGATTAAATATTATGAGCGTCTGTCATAGACCCAAACTCCTCGGTGCGCGCACCGTCACGCCACATGAACGTATCCGCGCACGCACCTCCTGCGATAACATGCGGCGTGTATTAGGGTCATCAAGGCAAACGCACTGTCAATCAGCAACAAACAGAAACACACACACATAGACACACATTTTGGCCCCACCATCCCTCCTCTTCTCTCCGTTACACACTCACACTGTAACCGACCAATGACCCCTGTCATGATGATACCCCAGCGCACTGATGCATTTATTAAAGCCGCCGCGAGTTCAGGCCATGCTGCTGGCCATATGCTCGCGCTGTGAGTTGGTGGGGAGGTGAGGAGGTGGGGTAGGCGAGAGGTGAGAAGGACGAGGTAACCAAAGTGGGGATCACCCTGCGTGGCAGACTGAAAACCGATCTAGTGACCTGGAGACAAAGAGCGAGCAAAGGGGACGGGGAGGAGTCAGCGGGCATCAGAGAGGGAACACGAGCCGAACAGAGAGAAGCAGGAGAGAGAGAGAGAGAGAGAGAGAAAGAGGTGTAGATGATGAGAGGAGATGGAGAAAGGTACAAACATTATGGGAAAATGGAGACAAATGCATGTTTGTGTTAGACGCTCGGATGTGGAGGGGGAACACATGCTCGGCCTGTAAACATTGATTTTCTGCTTGACCAGGATCATATTCATGCAGCGGCTTCGCGCTGTGCTCAGAGGTGCTTTCCCACTCGGCAGTTCAGTGCCATCGGTCCAGAACAAAGAAAAAACACTTAACACCAGGGCGGTTGAGCTCTTGTCCGTGTTGTGTTTAACTTACTGTGTTACACAAGAATTACAAACATGAAATCACTTTGACTGAAACATTTGGTGTCATCATCTCTTCCGGTGGTGAGAAGAGCTCCTTAAAGATAGAATACTTCTTCCAAAATGTTCCAACAATGTTTTATTCAAGTTAATGGGACGTTTTTGTTTGGTCCCCTTTTACTGCGTCAGAAAGACCCCATCTGTTATAACTTCCAGGGCAAACAACATGGGAAGGAAAAACACGCGTGAGCCAGTCAGCTGTTTTTTCCTTCCACTCTTTGTATTAGTCACTCGTGATGGATCATGACTACTCATCGCCGTCGGTCGCATGACGTGAATAAAACTTTCATAACTGACCTCCTCCGTGAACATGATTTGTGCCTGATTTTCATTCACAACTCCCATGGTCCCACGCTGCTTCACAACATCATCAAACTAGGTCTGTTGTTCTCGTTTTTGATTGCGAGACCCCTAGTGACCGAAGTTACCTACTGTACGTTTAATTGGTTGTGGGCGTTAATACTGGACCTCATCTATTGTACTGTTACATTTTTAATGTCAAAAGCGGAAACATTTGTGTTACCAAATAAACTTAAGATAAGAGGATAGATTATATTATAATGTAATTATGTATCATTTGCTACGATCAGAAGAAACAAATCTAAATGAGCCACATTTTGTCTCAAGTTCACTTCACAGTTGTGTCGAAGTTGTTTCGTCTGCACTAGAGTTTGATAAAGAATAACACACCTGGTCCAGGTGCTTCTCTCACCCTTTCTCCGTCATCACGTGACTCAGACTTTGGTCATATGAAAACAGGTGGTCATATACAGACGTGGAGATCAAAACCCCCATCACTTTATCACCAGATTCTATTTCAACCGTGCCAATTATGGTAGATGTGAAAGCACTGTAACAACGGCCCACACTCTATTTTCTCCTCCTTTACTTCTCACTGATTGGGAATTGGGCTGTGAGCGCTGTCTAAACCTTTTCAATTGATGGAAGCGCTGTGGCTGACTGCATCCTGCGCAGAAGTGAGGGGGGGGGGCTGCACTCCTTGTGTGTGTGTCTGTGTGTGTTTCCATCGTCCCGTCCAGAAGGCAGAAAGACAAAGCGAGGAGAGAATCAGAGGAATGAGGGAGAAGTCGTATGTTTCCTCGCTCATCAAGGTCACTCAGAGCTGGAATGTGATTGGAAGTCCCCCCCACTGTCTGCGCTAGATAATACAGACAGGCTGTTTAGCTGATAATGTTACTGAGTGTTAACAACTCCTCCCTTCTGCTTTGTTTCAAGCTCCCTGTGAAATTGCAGGAATGCGGGAATGTCTTTCCCACACATGCACGCACAGACAAGCCAAGGCACACGGCAGCCGGTGTCAGACGTGTGGTTCTAACACACACAGACATGCCCACTGTGTGTGTGTGCATAATAGCACATAATTACACCCCCCCCCTCCCAGATCCTTATGCATATACACTTTTCCCCACCAGCAGACAAACTCTGATAAGAATATGATGACACACCATCGCGGCGAGGAAAGTTTTCCGGCTCTTACATCAGTTGCTTCCTCCTCTCCCTCTGGATTGAATCACGTGCACGCGTCCGGGCACAACTCCGAGAATCGCACACATCCGCGGAGGCCCGCAAACACACTCTCTCCCAACTCTCTGACACGCTCAGACACTCGAGCGCACACAAAGACCTGCGTAGCAAGCTCCTCTCTGAGATGCTTCCTTTTATTTGCTTCT